>NC_048599.1:110615337-110820337 GCF_003668045.3 Cricetulus griseus
CTATTTAAGGCAGTAGAGGGAATTTCTCAATTTCTTCATTTTGATATTAGAATTGCACAGTTGAGCTTGTGTGTATTTGGAGGGGAAGAACATTTTCCTTCCCTTTTTAATTAGAAACTTTCTTTTTACTTCTACTCTGCTTTCCTTAATTAAAAAAAGTCCTCATTCTTGGCATAATATTGATGCTTATTTCTGAAGTTGTTTTGAATAATATCTACTGAGAAAAAGCATGCGCAAAACCCTCATGCCGGGAAATGTGATTACTAATAATTTCATCATGATTGCTATGACTACAATTTACTTATTCTTAATTTATTTTTGTAATGAACTGCTTCAGTAAAATGACAAATGATTCCATTAGTTAAGAAACTAAAATGTCAATTTACATGCAGTCTTTGGTGACTAATTTGCTGAGCTGAGGTTTTTGTTTTCGTTATGATAATAATATTTGGCTATGTTCTCTGAGCAAAATTTATGAGTTCTTAAATATTAATCTTCTGATTTACTGAAACAAGGTAATTTCCAGCTTAAAAACTCTTAGCAGTTTCTCTTTAAGGGTCTTGATTGCCCTGGTTTTTGGTCCAATCTTCTGAAAGATTGTCTGTCATCCAAAAAATAATGCTCACTGTGTCTCTTGTGATCAAAACAATTCTTTGTCACTAATGACTGTAAATATCAGCTCATTTAGAACACTGTTTCCTACAGCAAACATTACTCAGCTGTCAGTAAAGGCAAAGGGATTACATCAGCATTTGGGAGGGGAGATGTTCTGTCCCTTCTTATTGCATAGTCTATGTTCAATCAGCCTGGAGCTAATGGAAGTCCTTCAGTGCTGAGAAATAAACAAACACAGTGTGTCAAATAGTGAAAAATCAAATCTGGTAGAGAAGGTGGACAAAACATAGTTAGTTCCATTACTGACTCCTCTCTTGGGAGGTAGGGCAGCTTCCCAGCCATTCTCATTACAAACCAGCACCATCTGTATAGTCAGTTTCAACCTGATTTGGGAATGTATAAAGTACATGGAAAAAAATAGACTCCGAATTGGGAGTCGGAGAATCCTATTTCAAGTTTAAATTTTGCTGGTGAAAGACCATTTGGTTTTAGACTCAGCAAACAGCAGGCCCCATCACTCACAATGAGGAATGCATGTAGCAAGGATTACTTCAGATCAGGGAGAGTGAAGGTAATTGTTACATTACACAGGGATACATCTAGTTGGAGTACAGTTCAAGAGAGCTACAGTGTGGTCCCCTTAGCCATAGAGTTTCTGTGACATTTCAGATGGCAAGCACCTTTTCCCCATGGTGCTTGTTCCAGTGACATCAGGCTTTCTGTTGGGACTGTGCATTATTGATTTCTAAATTCCATATGGATAAGAAGACTTAAAATCCATGGACAGTGCGTGCATGTGTGTGTGTGTGTGTGTGTGTGTGTGTGTGTGTGTGTGTGTGTGTGTGTGTGTATGTATGTAAATTTTAGGAAATATCCTGGCTTAAAAATAGAGCAAAAATAAACCATGAATTATTCTATTAGGAAGTGAGAGTATAGCTTGTATCTGTTTGGGTCCTAGAAAGGAGAGACACTATTAGCAATCTCGAAATATGTTACAAGATTCTGTACAGCATCTTGATACCTGATGGGCAGTATCCTACTGTCCTTTCACTTCCCCTCCTCTGATTTCCACCCCCATCTCCACATCGACTTTGTGTCAAAATGTTTCCCGATTCCCTTGTTTGAGTCACTTTCACACAGAAACCTAAATGTTTTTGTATGCCTTTTGGGTGACATGAGAAGCCCAAAAGATGTGTGAATGAACGAATGAGTGAATGCATAGTATTCAAAAAAGAGGTGTTACATACAAAGTTTCTAGAGATTTAGACACGGAAGAGATCACATCTATTTGAGAGAATCAATGATGACACTCAGAACCAGGGCTGTGTCTCCCCATACCCACCTTTGTAGTCTAATCCTAAAGAGTAATAAGCAACTCTCATCCCAGAGAAACCTATGCTAACCAAACTCTACCCTTCCTTCTGCTCTCTCCACACCACAGTTAAGAATAACATTGTGAGGCAAATACTTCTCTGGCTCTCATTTGCTCTGAAGACTGCCTTTAGATTCAGCAAAGTAACCATCTTTACAATGATTGCCTATGCCAAGCATTGTGATTTGAATGTGAAATAGCCCGATAGACTCATACGTTTGAATACTTGGTCCCCAGCTGGTGAGGCTAATGGCAAGCTGTTGAAGCTTCAGGAGGCAGACCCTTGCTGGAGGAAGTGGTCACTGGACTTTGGCATTGATGTTTTATAGCCTGAACTTCCGGTCCACTCCCTGCTTCCTAATTGGCCAAGATATGTGGAGGTGAGATGTCCTATGTGCATATACCCACCATTTAGAGTCACCTTCTGCCATGCCTTTCTCTCCTCAAAATGCAAAGCAAAATAACCTCTTCCTTCTTCCAGTTGCTCCTTACCAGGCATTTGGTTACAGCAATAAGAAAAGTAAGTAACACACACATACACTGTTCTACATACCTTCAAATTGTTTACTGACTGATGATTTTGCCCAGTTGTGGATGACTTTGGGTCATAGCACCAGTCTGAAAAATCCATTATAACCCCTGAAACAATGTATCTGTGTATCTTCTCACATAAATAAAATACTGTAAATAATGTGAATTTACCGAATAGTTCTGCCAAATACCGACATAAATACATTATAATACTTAATTCTATAGCATAAGAGTCCATTACTGATTTTGATATTTTATAAGTATGAAATGGAAACACTCAAAGTTGAAGTGATGTATCTAAATTAACATAAAAGAAGTTTCAATGTTGAGAATTCAGCATAACTGTCTGTAGAAAAGATGACAAAAAGTGCAATAAATCCTATTCCTCATCCTCTTAGATGCATAGATTATATTTTCCAGAGTCACTTACAGAAAGATGTCTCCATGGAACTGGTTTGTCCTGGAAGGAATGTTCATGCAAAGTGTTTTGCACAATTTATGGTGGGCTTTTTAGTTGCCTACCCTGTAGAAATCTCCCCTCCAAAATCCTCTGGGGTGGGCCAATGAGTCGCTCAGTGGGAAGAAAGGACTTGCTGTGTAAGCTGGAGAATCTAGTTCGAACCCATTACCCATGGTGAAAGGAGAGAACTGACTCCCTAAAGTTGTCTTCTGACCTTCACAAGCACACACACACACACACACACACACACACACACACACACACACACACACAGACACACACATCTTTGCATCTTGTTCTTCACACTCACACATTCACAAACCATGTGACTTTGAGAGATGCTCAGTTGGCCTCGTTTTTTCTCATGTGTGAAGTGGGGACATTAATTATAACTCCCTCAAAGGTTGGGCTTTAGGGGAAAAAACTGTAAGGAAAAGCAGATCAAATGACACATGAAACTTCATTTAATATTAATTTTCAAGTGCTATAATTATTAAATAAATTCTACAGGTATGTTATTTAAACTAATCTTTACATTATAAAAATGCATCTTATTAAAACCTTGAAATAAAAAAGTGAATTATCATATTAGCATCTACAGTGTCTTACCAAGAAGACACATTATGCATAAAAATTGTTTCATAGATATTTCCAAAAGATTTGGAGTTTTTATTTCAGATTCCAGGAAGAAGATATTTAATGGCTAATATTTAAATGACAGGAAAGGAATTTTTCATTTGGGGTCAAAAGCTTTCTCCTTCTGTTAATGTAATGAAGTCAAAGGATTGCAGAACTTTATTCCTCTTGCTTAATCTGGCCCATTGATGATGAAATAAAATACTCAGTTCTGTCTTCTGAGAGAACAAGATGGATTAGGAAATACAAATTGTACAAGCTTTATTTGGATCTTTTCATTTTGTGATTTTTTTTATCCTAGAAATTAAAAAGTACTTTGTAGGTCTTTTTATTTTTATTTTTTTTTTATTTTGTTTTACTCTTTGAGGACCTGCCACCCAGCTCCCAAATAAATACATGAAGTCTTACTCTTACTTATGAATGTCTGGCCTTAGCTTGACTTGTTTCTAGCCAGCTTTTCTAACTTAAATTATCCTGTTTCTTACTTTCCTTCTTATTCTGTGGCTGGCTGTGTGGCTGGGTGACTGGCCCCTGGTGCTCTCCTCTCCTCCTCTTTTCATTCCTCCCTTTTTTTTTTTTTTTTTAGATTTCTCCTCCCATTTATTCTCTCTGTTTGGCAGCTCCACCTATTCCTCTCTCCTGTCTAGCTACTGGCTGCTCAGCTCTTTAGTAGACCAGTCAGGTATTTTAGATAGGCAAAGTAACACAGTTTTACAGAGTTAAACAAATGCAACATAAAAGAATGTAACATATCTTTGCATCATTAAACAAATGTTCCAAGGCATAAATGATTGCAATACACCTTAAATTAATATTTCACAATAGTACTTCACTTCTTGGTCTTCTCTTTATCTATATTAAGTCAACTTTTTGTGATTTTTTAAAAAGAAATATCTGAGATAATTAACTCATACAAAAAAAGATTCATTTTTAGCTCACAGTTTAGGGGTCTCAGTCCATGGAGTAGACATAATGACATAAGTGTATAGGAGAGAAACACCCTTCACCTAATGATCAGGTAGCAAAGAGTAGAGCAGAGAGAGCTGTGGGATGGTGTGGGGGTGTGGGGCATGTGAGGGGTGTGGGGGCTGAGGAGGGTGAGGGAGGTGGAAGTGTCTCACGGTCCTCCTGAAAGTCATATCTTGATGACCTGAAGAACCCCCACTATTCTCAGTTTCTAAACTATAGAATCACATCAATGTCTCTTGCCTGGTTGTCAGATGTTCTGTATGCTTAGTTGCTTTTTATTCACTGTCAACATATTATATATCTTGAATATTATCTGTAACAAATTACAATTATAGGAAGAGTAGAAAGAGGAAGACCATCCACAGATTTTGCATGTTGAATATTCTGCTAGTCAAAAGTCTCTTGTTTCCTAAATCATCTCACTGGTGTAAAGAAATGTTATTAAAACTAAAACAAAACAAAACAAAACAAAAAAACCTTGAATCTTAGTGACCAAACACTTGCTAAGCATACATAAGGACAGAAGTTCAATCCCTAGCGCTGAGTAAGGCATAGAGGAGGGAGGGAGGGGAGGGAGAATGACAGGGGAGAGAGGAGAGAGGGAGAGGGGAGGGAGAGGGGGAACAGAGGTAACCTCATTTTATCAGCTACCCATCTAATTGTTTCCTCATAGCTAACTAAAATCCTGCCATTTGGACATTAAATTCATTCTCATTCTCTTCCCTATCCAAATGGAGCTCTTTCTGCTATCTTTCTGTTTCTTTATCTTTCTGTTTGTAACATCATTTTATCATTAACTCAAAGTAGCCCCTTTATTATTTTTCATTTCCTCCTCTCTTTCCGTAACTTTTATACTCAGGAACCTCTAGAATGATTGGTGACTAACAGCCTCCTCCCCTCCGTCTCCATAGACATTTCCATAGTTGGAGAGTTACTTAGCTGTAGCCTAAGCTCATACAGAGTTCTTTGTCTCCTCTTCCTTTTCTACCATCCAACATAGAGTACATTATTCTTTTGCCATAGTTCTTTTGCTAAAGTATAGGTTAGGTTTTAGTAACCTTATTCAAACCCTGGGATGATTTATTGTAAAATCAATATATTTTGTATTCTCACTATATTTTTGTGACTTGTTACAAACCTTTCCAAACTGTTAGGCAGACTTGAGCTTTCTGGAGGAAGGGAAGTGGAGATTATGATAGGAAGCAGGAGCTGCTTGCAGAAATGTTTTTGCTGGTTTTTGTTTCCTAGGCTGAGCACATGGAAGGATTATTCTCTAGGGCATGTGGGAGGAGTTTCTTTGAAGAATGGAGGAATGCAGCCCAACTTTGAACACTAGAGGACTTTTGCCCTGCAAAGGCTTTCATTTTTGAGGGACTACGGAGATAGATCCTGCCTCAAGGGCTTGCCAATAGGATAAGTGGGCAGAATCTTTTTAGGTACGGTTTTGCAGAAGCAAAGTGAAACCGATTTCGGTGTGTTAAGTATCAATGTTCACGAGAGAAAGAAGGGGCAAAGCAGGATTCAGTAATGAGAATAACTTACCAGCAGATTTGGAGCAAATCCTTACCATCAGAGCGGTGTGTGCTGCCCCAGGGTAGGGAGAAAGTTAGGTAGGGAGATCCTGTGCAGCCAGAATAGACTTTGCAAACGGTGAATGCTGGAAGTTGTTTGCTGAGGGTAGCCTTGAAAGCCAAGCAGGAAGTCTTTCTGTGGAGAGGGACTAGGGCAAGCATCTCAATATCTATAGCACCATGCAATGTGACCTGAAGGAGAGAAACCCATCACGGTAACCTCTCAGAGGAGTGCAACCTTGCTCAGACTCTTTCTTACTCTCAATTAACTGTCAAGCATAATTAAGTGCAAAGGTCTATTGCTAGTAAGAGCAAGGCCACTCCTGCCTCGCTACCTTTCAGCATCACTGATGGAAGCAATAAAACGCAAAACAGCAGGAGCTAAAGCCCAGCCTTAAGGTGTCCTGAAATTTGGAAAGCCTTACAGTGTTATCAATGGACAATATAAGTGCCACTGAGTGAGTGCCTGCTCACGGACAAAGGTGAACATTTCCAGAAGTTTTCAGAATTATTTGGGGAAGGTATACATATGAAAGAATATGAGGCATTCTGAAGCCAAGCACAGGCAGGTTGAGTCACAAAGATCTGAGAATCATGAATAGGTGGCTCTGTAATATTTGTGTTTCAGTAATTGCATATTAATTGTATATTTGCAACTTTACCTTTTGTACTAGATTATAAATTTTGGAAGACCAAAAGTGTATATTATTTTGTGTGCATGCCATTATTTAATGAAGTGAAAGAACTTAGTTTATACATTAATATTAGGAGTCTCAAACTTCCATAACTTATAAATAAATTTAGAATGTATTTTCTTTTGCTCTCCACAGAAACAATGTTGGTTACTTCAAGGAAAACTTATTTTTTAAAGTACAGGTATACACTGTAAGTTCCCTAACATGTAAGTGAGATTTACAGTATTGCAAATCCTTTGTCTGTGTACTGGGTTACATGTGCAGAAGATGTTGCATGCCTGTGTAGCATGTTTG
This sequence comes from Cricetulus griseus, assembly GCF_003668045.3. Taxonomy (NCBI): domain Eukaryota; kingdom Metazoa; phylum Chordata; class Mammalia; order Rodentia; family Cricetidae; genus Cricetulus; species Cricetulus griseus. Next base: position 110,622,481 of record NC_048599.1, read on the forward strand.
TGAAACAAAGAATACAACACATATACTTTTGAATCTTTGATAACTTAGGCAGCATGTCCCTTTGTATGCTCTGATAAGCACCAACCGATGCCAAGTTGAAATCAATTATAAGTACACATGTATAAAACTGTGTGCATTAAATTCATAAATATTCTGTGAACCCAGAGGTCAATGGAACTCTATGATGAAGATGGAAAGATAAAGCATAACAGAAACACCTCCAGGGAGTTACTGGAGGCTGAGCTGACGATCCCGTGGATAATGGAAAGGTAGTTCATTCCAGAACTTGCTCTTAGATAAACTGACAGAAGGAAGGAATGCAAGAGAGGGAACCACTTGAAGTTTCTGATTGTTAATTTCTATATACATAAAAGGTGAGGAAAGCCCTAAGCTGAAGGAAGACATCTCTACAGAGACCAGAGCGGGCACTGGATCCCATGAAACATGAGTTAAAGTCGGTTTTATGCCACCTGAAGACAGTGCTAGGAACCCAGTTCTATTCTCCAATAAGAACAGCTAACCCACCGGGCGTTGGCAGCACTCACTTTTAATCCCAGCACTTGGGAGGCAGAGGCAGAGGCAGGCAGATCTCTGTGAGTTCAAGACCAGCCTGGTCTACAAGAGCTAGATCCAGGACAGCCTCCAAAGCCACAGACAAACCCTGTCTCGAAAAACCAAAAAAAAATAAAAAAATAAAAAAATAAATAAAATAAATAAATAAATAAAAAAGAACAGCTAACCCTCTTAACAACTGAGTCAACCATCTAAATTCTCTTAAATGTTTTATTGTAACAATAAATCTTTCTGCCAACCACCCAAGTTCCGCCCACCATGTGGGTGGCCAAAATAACACTCAGAGACTTATATTAGGTACAAATGCAGCAGATCAATGACTAGAATTTCTTTCTTGCTAGCTCATAATTATTAATCTATATATTTTATAGACTTATCTCATTGAGGATGCTAGCAGCGTGCCTCCATTCTTCTCTGGATCACATGGCGGCAACTGTCCTTACTACATTTCCCAGAATCCTCCTCGACTCCTAGTCCCATCTATCTTTCTGCCTCATTGGATGAGCAGTGCTTTATTCAACAACCAATAAGATAAACATACACAGAAGGATGTCCCCCATCATTTTATAATGGAATAATTTTGGATTTTGATATTAGTGCACTGCTTTCCTTAGGGGACACTGAGAGGATAAAGCCAATTTATGCCATAAGGAAAGGTCAGAGCAAAAACTATGGGCTCTACACTAACAATGGATGGACAATGAAGTAGACTGGGGATATAGTTTAGTAGTTATGGACTACTAACTATTTAGAAGAGATTGAATAAAGTAGATTTCAAATAAAAAACATAGTTGATGATGGGCACATGACTCCCAATCTTGGATAATAGGAAAAAATACGTAATTATTGGTAGAGAGTGGAAAATTGGGCAAACTTTGGTTTGGATTCATTTGTATAGAGGGATGCTAGGCCACTTCCTGTGAGGGAGGGAAATGGATCTACATAATAGAGGTGAGTGATAACCCTGTGTGCAATAGAGAGGGCCATATAGAGAGATCTCTTGGTATTTAGAGTTGTGGGCCTCTGAAATGGTCCTTGCCACACGTCTGATAGCAGCACTAAAATGGATGAGGAAAGCTGAGTAGGCCTCAACCTTATAGCCACTAAGAAATATTGAGTGTGGAGAAAGTTTTCCCCAAGGAAGGCAACACCAATCAAACATCAAATGCCAAGCGACTAGCCCTGAAATCACACATGTGAATAAAATTATATGCACTGAGCAAGTTATACTCATGTATTTAGGAATATATGTGTAAATACATACAAAAAGATGTATGTAACAAAAATTGATAAGAAAAGATGTCATGAATTTGAAGAGAACAAGGAGAAGTAAATGAGAGAGTTTGGAGTCAGGAAAGAGAAGGTGGGTATGATGTCACTGTATTGTAATATTAAAAACAAAAAGAGGTAATTTAAAAGGAAGTTTGTATTATATAGAAAATTAAGTTATTTTTAAGGTAACATTATAAAAACCAGGAAATGAAGCCACATCTAGATCAAGCAGTGAGTAAACATTTCTTTTTACTTTTATGGAACCCCAATTTCAATCATTAAATCAGGCAGAATAGTTTTATTTTCAGCTATTGAATTATAGTTCCTATAATCACTCTCTGAATATAAAATAAACTATAAATTTATTTTACCATTTAATTTCCTGAGTACAGGTATCAAGTAATGTTCATTGTTTCCTTAGTTTTTTCCTATTACCTAATAGTCTCTGGTTAGAGTAGATTTGAAAGTGCAGAACAAAGCCCTTCACCTTCCTCTCAACCACTGTGTTTGTGTTCTTCACCTCTGTTGTAATGAGCTCCAGCCTCTGAGTCATTTTATAAGAGACAATCAGGAGCTTTAAAGGAACAAAAACCCAAAATATTTTATTAAATTAATTTTAAAAGAAATATTTGAACATGAAAATCTGCATAATATAAATATTTTATATGGGAAATGGCAATAAAAATTAATATTTAGTTATGTTATTCATATGTAGGAAAAAAACCAGATAACTAATTTAGAAACTCTGCTCTACCCCATATGATATTTTAAAAGCATATATTTTGCTGAACTGTATATTATACTTTGCTTGCATTAACTCTGTTTTACTGGTTTTAAACTGTTCTAATGATTCTATTTCTTACATATTTCCTTACGTGCATATAAACCACAGAGATATAATACATAAATAAATTAATGCAAAATTCACATAACTACTACAACGAAATTGGAAGGGGCCCAATATTATACATATTAAAACTTCCTGATGAAGGGTGAGACCCAGATATTCATTCAGTGTGCACACTGCAGTATTCAAATGGGCCAGGAGAGCTCTCATTGCTTCCTGGAAATGGATCACCCTTATGAAGAGCTGCATCCTTCTGGCTTGTTCTTACCACACAATTTGGACATGCCAGATGCCTCAGTAGCCTGTGTAATTCAATTGAGATTCTCTACAATTCATCACTCTCACAAGATCAATCCTCTTCCTGCAGATTCATGAACAGAACTCATTCCTGAAATGGTTAAGTTTTGGACTAGTTACTTTGCTTTCTGTTTCTGTGATACTAACCAAAAGCAATTTGAGGAAGAAAGTGTATTTGGCTTATAGAGGAAAAGTGTCAGCAAGGAGGCCAAGACTGGAACCTAGAGATAGTAACTGAAGCAGATCCCATAGAGGAGTGTTGTTTACTGCTAGCTTTATGTTTACTTTCTATGGATGGTTCTGCTATCTTTATCATACAGCCCAGGCTCATCTGCTTAGGGATAGAAATGCCTACCACAGGCTGATTCTTCATACATCAACTGCCAATTAAGAAAATGTCTCACAGACATGACCATAGGTCAATCTGATCTGGGCAATTTTTCAGGTGAGATTCATTACTCTGGGTGACTACAGGTTTGGTCAGTTTGCCAAAGTTCACTATGGCAACTTTACATTGTAGGTTCTTTTGTAAGTGTGTATATGTAAAATTTTTGCACAGGATCTGGGATAGTTATAAACAAGATGACGCAACAAACATCAAAAGTCTCCCCATTCTTGTCAGGATAGTTTTATTGTGAAATTAAGTCAACACTTAATATACTCATAGAATATATTTGCCTCCAAAGTAAATTCTTAGGAAAATCTGAATATCTCTTCCTTCATTAATATATAGAATAATTCTAAATATTTGTCTCAATGGTCTTTGGTATTATTTCAAGAAAGAATTTATGCAATTGACTAAATGTCATATCACATTTTTTCCAGCTTGCTAAGTACAATCTATTCAAAGTTCCCAGGGTAACTACATAAGCTGGGTGTGGGCATCTCCGAGCTTCTTCCAAGTGTTGGTTCTAGTTTGCCAACATAAGCCTCATGGCATCAGTTTATAAAGGAAATACTTGGACCAATCCTTTGTAAAAAGGGTCCAAAAATCGTTTTAACCCATCTTCTAAGTGACTAAACTACAAATTACAGTAAAAGAGATATCTTAGAAGTAGGGTCAGTGAGATGACTCACTAGGTACAGGTGCTGGCTAACAAACCTGACGACCTGAGTTTGATCCCAAGGACTTACATGCTAAAAGGAGAGAACCAACTTCTGCAAGCTGTCCTCTGATTTACACAGGCATGCTATGGCACACATGTGATCCCCAAATACACTTTCAAATAAATGTAATCCTTTTAGAAATGTCATAGTGTTCACTTCACCAATGGAAGCCAGTTTCATGGTCCTGCAAACATCAACAAAGTCAACAAAGCATTTGTTAAAGAAATGAGTAGCTGAACAAACAATTCATAATTCATTAGTCTTCCATTAGTCTTCCATTCCTATCAGCAGTAAAGAGAAATAATAAACCTGACTGGTGCTGAAGAGAGCTTACATAAAGTGTTATATTGGTACTTGATTACAATATGCCACTGTTATCCTTAATCACAGACTCACCTGTGGAAGTTACATCCTGATTTCAGAATGTGTGTGCATAGAAATATGCCATAGTCCTGATCACTTGAATAAGCACAAGGTTTTGGTAAGAGGTGAGCATGGCATGACCAAACAAAACCCTTGACACTCCTCCCTACCAGCAGCAGGAAGCCAGAAGTCCCCACCACCTGTCACACTGCACTCTATCAAGTGTAAGTAAAACGACATGGAGACACCATCTCTGCAGACCATCTAATTAGCTCAAACGCCAAAACAAAACTGGTTGTGATTGCTGAAAATGCCTCTCAGTAGAAAATTCAGAGAAAGTTTAAAGAAAGTGAAGACAATTTATTTTTAGTTTCTGTGACATTTAAAATGTGTAAAAATTTCTCAGGTAATGGCTTGAAGAAGCATCGGCTCCCATGTGTCATTTCTGCTGGGCAAACAAAGTCCAAAGAAGTAGGAGAATGGATGCTCTGAGTGGATTCCTTTCTTACCTGCCTATTCTCCAATCCTGCTGTATTTATGATCATATCGACAAAATTAAGTCAATGAAAAGGGTATGAATTTATGGAGTTTGGTATCAATATGCTAACAAATAGATATAAAAAAGAATAAAATAAAATAAAGATAACATTCTTACTGTTTATATATGCCCCTTAGCTGTTCTTTTATAGCTAAAATAATGTCTTGGCCTTTCAAAAATTCTGATGACAATATTGCATTCATTTGTATTTGGCTTCATCTTTCTGATTTTTGTTCATATGTACAGTTATTTAGAAAACTATAAAATAAGCTCATGTATATATAATATGCAACATATATGTCCCATGTACAGATAGATGTGTATATGCAGAAAATAATGTCTGTAAAATGCTGCTATCAGAAAGGTAGGGGGAAAACTGTGGGGAATTTCATTTTGTTACAACCGTGTTGGTTATGTTTTGGCTCTGGGATTGCAGTCTGTGGAGTATTTTCTACTTCTCAAATTTCTCCTGTTCACTTGTGACTCTCAAACCTAATAGAAATCTCCTTTTTCTCTTTCAAGAAATACTTGTCTGTTTCTAGGGCTATCTGGGGAATTCGTTTTCAAAAACTCTTCTCACTAGCTGGTGCCTACCTCAGTACATACTGAGTGGGATCATAACGAAAAGCGGCCGTCAAAACATCCAGAATAACCTAATAGCTCCTTGTAAAAAACACAGAGAGTAAAGTAAAACGAGTGCCCTGAGAGCTTGGTTTCAATTTCTGAAATAATCCACCATCTCTGATAGAGAGTTAAAAATTCCCCAGACTGTGTACATTTGGATAATTTAATTCTACGGATAATCTCCAATATTTGTTTTGGGATAAAATGTCAAACTTTTCCGATTAAACTCTTTCATGTCCTCTTAGGACAAGTGGTCAGATGAGGGGAGCCTGGGCTGTCCTTTCCTCTGCCAGAACCCCGTGCCAAAGGCAGGCGAAGTAGGTGTGATTTACTGTGCAAACAGCGCGTCCTCCCTTGGCTTCATTAAGCCGGGTGTGGGGGAGAGTAGTGCATAATACAGTAATGAAATATGAAAACACAAAGATTTCTTCTAAGACGTGAGTTGGTTTCCGGAGCATGGGGTTGTTTGAATATGTTAATGCAGCTGATAAAAAGTGAGAATGTAAATGGAAAGTGGCTTCATTATTTTGTTAGGAAAGGCAATGCTGATATCTTGGCCTTTGAGGTAAAAGGCATCTGACATCAATACAACTATGCTACTTGCTAGATGTAGATTCTAAACTTATGCAGATTCAAAACTTATGCAGGACATGGGTGGATCCCTATTTTAGTCCTGTGTGGGAAGGAAATCATTTCTTTCTCACAATGGTGTTATATGGACCAAGTGAGGCTTGTGAGCGCTTTACAAGCGCTAAGAGCATCAAGGCATTATACTCAAGAAACTAAGCACCACAATGGAGAACTCAAGAATCCCTTACAGTGTTTCACAGCGGCCAAGCTGCAAAGGCCATCGAAGGCAGCAATTGGTGTTTTTGTCTCCATTGTGCCGCAGGTTCTTGCTGCACAGTTGCTAATAATTCACAAAATCTTGACCCAATAAACAGACCAGAATTGTGAATTCTCTTTGTTAAGAGACCAAAAATCTTTAGAACACCTGTCTTCTGGGGCAGATAAAAGGTAGACAAATACCCATAATTTCCTTGTGTAAGTCAGTAGATAAATGTCATGTAAAAACCCCAGAATTCTCTGCCAGTCGCAATCAACAGATTAGTAATTAAGACCCTAATCCATTGTAATAATATTTTCTGGGAAGTGAGACCTAGTGTTTTTAGATAGAGGCCAAAGGCTACTGGGTTCTTACTCATATACATGGAATATTGCTCAGGGCATACATAATTTCCTTGTGTAAATAGTCTATAAACTTGTTTTCTAAATAGTCTATAAACTTCTTTTCTTTCAGAATATATATTACGACCAACTACATTAAGGAGTTTACAAGTGGTCTATTTTTTATATTTAAATAAAGGGATTTTTTTCAGCTGCAGTCAGCATCACGATCATGAATTACTACTGCATACAGAATGTCTACATAGAAGATTACACATCTGCTATAAATATTTTAAAAGATAAAAATTTACTTTCTCTTCCTGTGCTCAGGAGATCACTTTTAGTTGCAAGTGACAGAATCTTGACTCCCTCAGTTCAAAGAGCAGACTAAAAATGACTTCTCTTCTCATTTCCCTCTTTACACACATTCTTTCAAAAATTATTTTTAATTGAGTGTGTGCTTACATGTGAATTTGTGTGACCACAGAGTGCAGAACAGGATGTCTCCTCCCCTGGAACTGGAGTAACAGGTAGTTGAAAGCCTCCCAATATGGGTGATTGAATCCAACTGGAGTCTTTCAGAAGAGCAGAAAGTACTACTGATAACAGAGCATCTCCACAATCCTCTCACATTCATTATTTTTCTCTGGTGCTACTTTTGTTTTTGTTTTTGTTTTTTTTCATTTTGGAGTTCAACCATAGTCAGCAGTAGCATGGCTATACCACTCAAGAGCTCATGGAAGGCAGGATGAATTCAAAGTAACTATGGTCTAGAAGAGAAAACAATTCTGGAAGCACTCCCAGCTTTGCTACTTTGTATAAGCAAAAATTATCTCCATTGGAAAGAATGCTTTGCAAATTCTACTTAACTCTATAACAATATCTGTGAAAGAACCTTGATACTGTAAGAGAAAAAAATTGAGATATTACTGAAATAGTTATAACTTACTGAAGTTTGGTGAATTTTTTATATTTTATGTTAGATGAAGGAAAATGTGAAGTTACCGAATTTGAGCAAATTCTCAAAATAGCAATTAAATCAACATATGATGCCTAGGGTTTTATTGTTCACTGACATTTTTCAAGAACAAACTTCCCACTACTCCTAAGAAAATTAACTCACTGAAGAGTTACTGCATCACCTCCTCAGGCATGCTTCACACCAAATAACTTACAGAGAACATTTCACACTGAATCAGTTTCTTCGCTTTAAATTTTCTAAATAGTAGGGAGAAGTATATGTCTCAAGTAAGGGGTTACAGAAGGAGTGAGTTCTACTTACTGTGATTGCCTTGTGCTGCTGGACTCTACTTATAGGTTAAGGAAACTGAACTTATCTAGTCTTTGCAAGACTGCTCAGAGCCTTTGGTGAGTTAATGGATAGGGCTTCCAAATCTCTTAGACTTACAAAATGTTTTCATTTTGTTACCTCTAGTCTCAGGATACCTTCCCTTATACTAATACAACTTAGAAACTACTTTATACATATACTTTATGCATATACTTTATTCCATATCTGTTGTAGTTTAAAAAGTGGCACTTGAGAGAAAGACACCAATCCACACAGTTCGGGTAGAGGGTTTTTTGTTTGTTTTACTTTTGTTAGGGGAAAGAGAATGGGAAAAAGGGGAGGGGGAGAGACCTGACTCTGGGGACAGGAACAGCAGAGAAAAGAGAGGCTGAGGAGACAGAGAGACAGGCAAGGGAGCAGAGGGGGCAGAGAGAGGAGAGAGGGCAGAGAGGGAGGAAGAGAGAGGGAGTGAGATAGGGAGAGGGAAAGAGAGAGGGGTTGGTGAGGGAGAGGAGAGGAAGAGGGAGAGGGAGAGGGAGAGAGGAGGAAAGGAGGAAAGGGGAAAAGGGGGAGAGGGAGGAGGGAAGAGGGAGAAAGGGAGAGAGAGGGAGAGACAGAGACAGAGAAAGATGGGAGCTGGGCAGGGCCCTTTTAAAAAGGAACATAGTGAATGTGCACAGGTGGTGCTCTTAGTGGCTGCAGCTGAGGGTGTATCCTGTCAGAACTCCAAGGCCAGGCCAGTACAGATGCCTGAATACTAATATCCACATGGAGCTGGTCCATCCTTTTAGATGTGACAGGCTTCAAACATTTTAGTGTTAATTGTCTGTAAAAACTACTCTCAGCAAGGGAATCATTTAGCTGGGCAGGTGGTCACAAGCCAGTATCCCAACACTCAGGAAGCTGAGGAGAGAGACCAACCTGGAATATATATTAAATTCTGGCAACAGTTTTGGCTACTCAGTAAGAGACCTGTTTCAACATAACACAACAGAACAACAACAAAACAAATTCATTTCTGAAATCTTCTAAATAAGAAAATCTTTGAAAATCCTCATGAAACACACTATTTTTAAAAAATTTCAGTTCACAATGTTTGTATAACAGTAAACAGTAAGCAAAATTAGGGTTTGAATAATCACTACATCCTGGGATCTGCAACATGTAAAAGCAAGCTAAGATAAACTGTTTGCAAACTCATACTAATCAAACTCACCAGGAATTTTGAGTTATTCTACATAAATAGAAAGCAAGATCCAGCTGACAAGAACACTGCTCAGTGGGATAGGAAGAAAATTTGTAAGATTAGAATGGCCTCTAACAAGTCACTTGTTCTTGGATTGTTGGGTTCACTCATTCAAAATGGGGGGACAGGAGTGAGGCAAAGAAAAAGGAAGGTGCTTATTCTAGGCATCACAAGGTTATGTGCTGTGAAATTATAAAATCATATACAAAATAAAAATCATATACAAAATAAACCAGTCATATGATACAAATAATTCCCATAATCCTCAACATTTTCTCCCTTCAGTCATAGTCAACCCCCCCTTATCCCAACAAAATCAACCAAGATTTCCTCCCTGTCCCCCTCTCTACTTCACGTGCTCATTTTTTTTTCTTTGAATACAAGTACTGCAGTACATATATTCATGGCTATGGCACCTTCCAGTGTGGCATGGTCAACCTACTAAGAACCATGCCTCTATAGAAACTGCGCCTCCCTCCTCTAGTGGCAATCAACTGTCAATTACAGCCCAGCTAGGAATGAGATGTTATATGGCCCTATTCTCTCCTTGTTGGAATGTTGACTATCTTGATCTTGTTCAGGCCTTGTGCAGGCAACCACAGTTCCTGCTAGTTTATGACTGCAACAGTCCAGTGATATCCAGAAGACACTGTTTTGCCAAAGTCTCCCTGACCTCTGGATCTTAAAAGCTTTTTGTCTCTCTCTTTCACAATGTTCCTTAAGTCTTCAGTGTGTGGTGTGGTGTGGTGTGGTGTGGTGTGTGTGTGTGTGTGTGTGTGTGTGTGTGTGTGTGTGTGTGTGTGTGTGTGTTATACATATGCTATTTATGTCTGAGCACTGCAGTTGTTCTCTGAATTTTGACTAGGTGTGTGCTTCTGTATTAAATTCCATTTATAGCACAAAATACTTCTTTGATGAGGATAAAGAGCCACACTAATCTACAAACATAAGTATACATATTTAGAAAGCAGTTTAATAATATATCCATTTAGCAAACTAATAGCAGCATGTGGTAATATATTATGATTTATTAAAGCTTGCCTTAGGATTCAGAAAGCAAAGCCAGCCTTAAGCTATAGAAATCAGGCAGTGGTGGCACACACCTTCAATCCCAGCACCCAGAAGTTAGGAGGTGGTGGTACACACCTTTAATTCTAGGACTCAGTGTTAAGAAATAGATAGATCTCTGTGGGTCCAAGACCACCAAGATCTACACAAGATTGATCCAGGCCTAAAGAGAAACAGCTCAAACAAAGATGATCTCAGCTCCTGGGATCACATACCTTTAATCCCAGGACTAGAGAGGTATAAAAGACAGGAGCAGGGTCTTCATTAGTCAGTATCAGGCATTCATTCTCCAGCCACACTGAGGATAAGAAGACATTGAAGTCTCAGTATTCTTCAGCCACGCTGAGGAGAGGAAGCAATATGACAATTGATGGAGCCAGGATCACATTTCAATCTGAGGTAGTGAGAGCTAGTGACCAGCTGATTTGTTTTTCTGATCTTCGGCTTGAAGCTTGAACCCTAATATCTATCTCTGTGTCTTTTATTTTTCTGAGCTACAGTAGTAAGTTTACCTCTAAGAGCCTATGAGCTCCTTAACCACAGGTTCTTGGCTAGATTTACAGTACCAGATGTGAGTTCCTCCTATGCAGTAAGCCTTCATAAAGGGTTTAGTTATCCCCATGATATTTACTCCACTATTGCACTCATAGGTATATCTGGCCAGGGTGCTAAAGACATTGTAATTCACTGGATTCAAAGCTTTGTGGGTTTGTTGATTGACACCCAATGTGGGGCCTGAATTTCCACACAGGGCCTGAAAAAGCTGAAAAAAAAAAAAGAACAAAACAAAATGGATACTGCCCCTTTATGAGACACTGCTGTGCAGCAGAGCACTTGAGCAGCCAGCATGCTAAGTAGCTAATTAGAAACAGCAAGCTAAGTCAAAATGCCTGCCACAGGGTGGGTACCAGCTTTCCAGAGCTGGACAGGTTAGATGCACTCAGTTCCTAGTTAAAAGCAACTCTCAGCAAGCCCAACAGGCATAAAGCTCAACTATGACAGACTGAAGAAGGGGTAGAGCCAACTGCCAGAGCTGCATGGCAAGAGGGCCTTACTGCTGTTTAGCATTTTAAGGTTTGGCTCAAGACATCAGAGAATGCCACAGGTATATTGTAAAACAGGTCCAGACTGAAAAAAACCTTTGAACTGGTCACACTGTGCTTCAGTGCTTAAGAAAGAAAAGAAAATGGGTATACACAGTAATAGGAAAAATAGTTTAAAAATATTAAGTAAAGTCTTTAAAGAAAGAGTAAACTAATACTCAAAAAAATCCACTTAAAGATAGTAAAAACATAAGGAGTCTATATCCTATATGGTGCTTTTTTGGCTTTGAATGCTGATGAGTGAATAACAGCTGCTGAGAGACATGGGATTATAAAAGGAGCAGCTGAATTAAATCAGCCTAGATATCTTAGGGATGTCTTAGCTTAAAAATGGATTTCAGAAAATGTATTGCACTGGGGGAGAGGTTATACTATTGTTTCCATGGGAAATGAAATGTTGTGGATTCCTTCAGAATTAATAGTTACCAGCTTTGACTGGGGAAGACCTTATGAAAATCTTGGCTGCATACATAAAGAAATAAACCCAGAAAAAACTAAAAGGCAGGTGATGTTTATGCTGATCCCTTCACATAGGAACAGCTCTGAGACTGGACAAGACATGATAGATCTTGTTGGTGGCAATCCTTGTGACTTACTATAACATGTCATCCTTTCCTATGGCATGGATAGAGGCTCTACTATATAGTTCAAAGAAACTTATAAAGTTAACAGATGCCATTTACCTGCTCAAACATAAAACAAAAAAATATCATTGGATGGCTGTGTACAATGCACAATCCATACTTGCGCTAACACAGATATGTATGTTACTTTTGAAAGCATATGTATTTTCAGAGCAAGGGGACAAGACACCAATGAAATTGGATGACCTAGGATATCCAGCCTTTCAAAGTGCCTCTGTTGCAGTTTCCTGTTTGTTATGAATTCAGAACAACTTCAAGGCTGCTACCTGAGATGGTCCAGCCTCACAGACCATTCTAACCAGGACTTCAGATAAACCTTGTAATTTCCCACTACACAAAGACTGGACAACAAAAATTATAGCTAGTTTCTTAGGACTTTACCATTGTTATCTCATTTTTCTAAGGGTTTCCTGGGAATGCTGTCACCCTCAGGATGCAGAAAGCAGTCTAGAGAACACAACACCTATATTTCCAATATGTTTCCTGAGTGGTGTTTGGTCATTTGATGGGTGATGGGTGTTTGTAATCATTTAGGTGGGATATAGGAACATAGGACAGAAAGACAACTATTATCTCAAATATGTTACATCGATATGGATTTTTGTATATTGACACAAATTTAAGGTTATTTTGTAATATCATATACATACTTCTACTTTGTTTAATGCATTGTATAAAAAGTAAAATATAAAGTTCTAGTACTTGAAACTTATTATTGAAACCTGTTTAGGATAATTAAAAATATAGATTAGAATATAGATTAGTAGTTAGTCATCTATAATAATCAAACTTGTAGTCATGTTATAGATGTTTACAAGGTTAAACATATATTTTGGATAAATAGGTGGTCTTCAAATGCTTCAGAAATCTACAGAATATGCCATTTTAAGATGCTTAATAACCCAAGGCTCCTGGCAGCACAAATTTACTTCCAAAATGGATAATGGGCATTAATGACCATCTATATAGAGTTCACTTTCATCATGGCAATCTAGCCTTTTGGGCAAGAAACTACCCTTGCCCAACTGTTGACAGTATTCTGTATAAAATGGACAAGCAGGCCAAAAAAGAAAATAGACTGCTGAACTTTGCTCAGACAAGATGGGACAATTCTTCAAAATTCCTGCTTCGCAGAAAATTCTGTCAGATATTCTAGACCTGTAAGCTGAAGATGGATGTCCCAACAGTGCACCTTAGGTGATCGTCCAGGAAGCTAGCTGCTTTCATCATTTCTATAGTTTTGGAACATGCTTGTTCTGTACTTCCTGTTTGCTCAGGTAATATATACTCCTCGGGTCTTTGATGGAGTTGAAGACAAGATAGTTATAGTCTTCATTGTTACCAAATTCAGAAAAGAAACTTACATAAGAGATATAAAGTTTACACATTTGAGAAACATAAAAGATTAAATGGTTTATCAAAGAATATATTTTTCTTGTATCCCCAATCTCTCCAAGACCTTATCATGAAGGGATGTTGGATTTTGTCTAAGCCTTTTTCAGCATTTAATGAAATGATCATGTGGGATTTTTCTCCCCCAAAAGGCTTCTTGGGGGGAAAACTATGAAAACTAGTCAATGAGAAACAAGTTTCTGGGACAGTACTAGCTTGATTTCTCCAAGTACTATGACCAAAGTCAGTGCTGTCTTCAGCAATATGTTCTTACTATCCAGTTCCCATGAACAACTAAGAGAAACAGAAATGGCTGAATTGTTTTGGGAGTTTCTTGGATGCTGCCCCACCAGCCACTAGAGGGGAAGTTGATTTTGATTTGACAATTTATGGCTTCCTGAAGCCCTATTCCCTATGTGAGGTGACTCCACTTAAATTCTATTTTCTTAAATTTAGTTCTTTTGAGAATTTCCTACATGTGTACACATATCATTACCCCCTCCTTACTCTCTACCCTACAACTTTTCCCATGTCCGGTTACTCCCTCTCAAATTCATTACTTCTTTTTTGGTTATTATTGTTAAACATAGTATTGCTTATATGCATATGTGTTAAAGGCTGACCACTTGGGATTCAATAATCTATCAGGGATCTGGTCTCCAAGAAGAGAAGATTGATTCTCCCACTCTTAGCAGCCATTAGTTGCCTTTATTTCTTCACCAAATACAGATTTCCCCCATCTATATTTGCATGTCAGCTACTACTACCATTATACAGTCTTATTTAGGCAACCATACTTTTGAGATTTCAGGGGTGGATTTTTTTCTGTCAAATAGAGAAGACATTATCTATCAGAAGATGTCCTGGCCCTCTTCCTGTCTCCTCTTTCATGATATTGACTGGACCTTAGGTAAAGAAGTTTTATTGTAAACTGAGGTTGGGCACTCCCTCTGTATTTTGACCAATGGTGGTTTTCTGTGATGGTATACATCTGCTGCAAAACGAAGCTCCTTTGGTGAATGTTGAGAACTATACTGATCTGTGCCTATATGGACAGAAGTTTTTAGAATGCTGTAAGAAATAATACAGGTTTAGGAATATGGCAGTTGTAGTTTCTCCTCTAGGGTCTGTGGCCTCACCAGCCATGAATTGTTGGCTAGGTTTATAGTACTGGACACATATTTCTCCTATTGGATGAGTCTTAATTTCAGATGGATGACTGTTGGCTCCCTCCAAAATATAAGTCCCTGAAATATTAATTTCAGGGCTCCTATTTTTGTTTTTCTTTCCTTTAGCAAAAATATTATAAACAATCATGCAACTTATTCTTTTGCGCAACTTTGTGAAAGCCATATCAATGAATGGCTTTCCAGAAATAATTATTGACAAGAAATTTCACTTCATATTGAAGAAATGGCCTGGTTCAGCAATATCTGGTAAGGGAGTACATAAATAATTGCTTACTAAAGACTGTCTATATGGAATGTTACAACCTCTAAGTATTAGCAATTCAATAATGAAAACAGTATGATTTACTTTCCACTAACATTAGTAATTGACAGTGTGG
Source organism: Cricetulus griseus (assembly GCF_003668045.3). Taxonomy (NCBI): domain Eukaryota; kingdom Metazoa; phylum Chordata; class Mammalia; order Rodentia; family Cricetidae; genus Cricetulus; species Cricetulus griseus. The sequence goes on from NC_048599.1 coordinate 110,637,580, forward strand.
ATTATACAATATTAGTTCCTGCCAGTAATTTTGATTGAAGCAAAGGAGAAGTGACCATGAAATATACATTTATAACCTCGTGTGAAGCTGTACAATCACTATGAATGGTTGATGAAGTCTTTAACTTTCTGGTAGTCATTGACAAACTGTATTAAATTTTATTCAATGGCATCTGTCAAGGGAGGTACGAGAAATTCTGTTTGCCAGGCCAATGAGAAAGAGAAAGAGTGTTTAATCAGATTTAAGTGAGGCCTGAACTAGTTATAGCAACTTTATCCAAGAATGGAGAGAAAAAAATGTTTATTTTTTTGCACTTTTGATACAGGACAGAAACTGAGAAACTGATCTGGGAGTTACAATCAGGGGACATTCTGCAAGGTCATAGCCTACTAAAGAGACTTCTCCAGTTTAGAAAAGCTAAACAGCTGACCCCCTCCAACAGAAAGAAGAATAAACAAGCTCCTCAGGAGAGCCCTAGGAGTGTGCAATGACAAAGCCAGGGATATAGAACCCATTGCACTCCATTTAGCACTTGAACACAGTTGTCTGCAAATATTCATCTATATCTGTTGCTTATCTGGAAATTCCAAAGGCAGAAAATCTATCCCTAATGTAGAATTTGTCTAAATTAGGGGAATTCCTTTATCCCCAAGTTAAAAGAAAAAATGACAAGATTCATAATTCATGAACAATTGCTAAATTTTCTGTTTCTTACAGAAATTTGTTACTAACTGGACTCTGTCTCAGCTCACATTCTCTTAAAAGTCCTGGTGGTGGTGGTGGGTGTGTGTGTGTGTGTGTGTGTGTGTGTGTGTGTGTGTGTATGTGTGTGTGTGTTTGTGTGTGTGTGTGTGTGTGTGTGTGTGTGTGTGTGTGTGTGTGTGTGTATTGGAGGGAGGGATGCTATGGTGCATATGTACCAACAGAGGTAGAATTCAAGGTCCCCCTAAAAGTGACCTTAGAAACAAACACATGAGCCAAAGAATTAAAGAGAATGTGGCCCATAGCCCCTTTAAAATTTTCCCTCAGCTAAACAGACATCTAGTCATTTAGAAAAGAACCCTCCCCCTTGTTAGACTAGCTGAGGGACAATCCCCTGTTGTCATTTTTATTGTCTGCCCTGGAGAAGGAGGCAGCTTGGGATGCCTAATGGCATCTTGATTCTATTTCACAGCTACAGAGCACAGCCAGGAGCCCGTGGCGCTTTTGTAAGCCAGAATCCGCGGAGGCTAATTTTGGCTGAATAGAGGCTAAAGAGAATTCATTTCTCCTTGTTACATTTATTTCACTAAAATTGTTCAAACTCACAAGATATTGCTGGAAGAACACCAGCAAGCACTTCTTAATTGGGGCCCCATTCAGCGGCAAAACTGACTTTGCGGGTACCAGCCACAGAGGTGATATGGATTCCAGGGCCCCTAAATGCACAGGAATTAACCTTAACACGGTAACATAAATGTTATCTCTACTCAGAAGTGGCGTATAATCTTGAAGCTTCTGTTTCACATGCTTGCTGGAAAGTAGAGCTAGCACTCTAATCTTTCAGTTACTACATATGAGACGTTTCCTGGCCTGGCCTCACCACTGTATTCTGCTGAGCATGCTTAGGGAGATAATTGCTATTCCCTCCCAACACTGAGTGTCTCTAGAGGAAACTAGCAGCCTTGGAGTATTAACCAGTTTTCAGGAAGCCGGATGGACAAGAAAGATATAGGAAGAATCATTTTGCCTTTCCCTCCCACTTCAAATTTTAATGAGTGAGAAAAAAATGTGCATTTATGTTTCAAAATTTGCAACATCCTGCCTTTATATTCTCCCACAGTTACTACCATAGAATCTTATTTTGAATTTTTACATTTGCACACATTTAAAGTCCTACTTACAGTTGTAACTTCTCATGAATTTTAACTCAATAATTAATAAGGATAGTCATTAAAATGATAAAAGTCCTACAGAAAAATTCCATGAGACCTTGATAAGATTCGCTATTACTTTTATTATTTTTGTTATTTTATCAGGTCTGCATTCATTATTTAATGGAAATATCATCCTCTCAAGTTTCCCCAAAAGTAGTATAATTATTCCCATTTTACAGATGGGAAAGTTAAAGCTATAAGCCATGGATAAAAGAGCTTCATGGAAAAATTTCCTTTATTTTAAAATTCACTCTTGCAATCAGCAACACAAAATAATCCCCAAGTGCTTATATTTTTCCCAAATGAATTAAAAACTTAATTCCAGTATGGAAATTGGTATGTTATAGGGGAAATTTAGGGAGAAAATGAATTTGCCTGTAGCTAGCACTCCACACTGTTTGTTGTCCAGAGGCTTCTGAAGGTAGTTAACCCAAGCTCACCTGCATTAAATATTGACCCTGTGGGGCAACTTCAGGCCTTGCTAATGGGGCAATTTGGGGCCTTAATGATGCAGACAAAAAGGTCCACAATCCTACTTGATGAAGTGAAGAGCCTCATTAGCATGATTTTCAAGGGTGGTACTCAAAGAATTAGCTTGCCAACCAAAGCCACATCAAAACTGGCCAAATAGAGAGCTCTTCATTTAGCTAGAGTGCTGTATTTGACCAGTTTCCATGTTTCTGCACAGTTCCTCTTCTTTCTTTCTTTTTTCCTGGAGAAGTTTGTGTGTTGTCAATACAATCGAAATAGACATTTCTGTGGCATTCTATAAAACCTTGAGTACATCACACGAATGTCCTACTTCAAGCAATACCAAATAAATAAATAAATAAATAAATAAATAAATAAATAAATAAATGGTTAATGTACACATACCCCAACCTAACCATTATCTCCTATGTGGAAAATACAAGGACACATTGTTTCAGTTCCTGGATCTGTAGTACATGTGCCAATTTTTTTTTTTTATATTCAGCAAAAACCAATTTAAGAAATAAGATATGCTAAAATCTTCTAAGTGTAAAATAAGTGAAGGACAACAAAAGCCATTGCATGTTAATCTCAGCAGTGTGCATGGTGCCCTTCCAAGAGTTTAGGAAATGTAAAGCCACAAGATTTAAACAGACAGATGAACACCGAAGTATACACCATCTACAGACAGCTTAGCATGCACAGCCACAGATCTACATTCACTCTGTGGGGCAGAAAGGAGGGTAGAACTCTGATTTCACGTCTCATCCTCATAGCCCACATTTACTAGTCTACTTACAGTGAGGAAAGGCTTCCTTATTCTTAGCAAACATACTGGAAAACTCTCAGACATATAATAGCCATTAACTGACAAAGTATTTTATAAACATTTAACTTTATCAAATAAATAGACACACTGTTCTTCTCAGTTGCAATTTTGCATTTTATACAGGCAGACCCTGTCTTACTCCATTACCAAGGACGACAGACTCTCCTTTGACATATTCTCACCCACTAGCCTGGATAGAGTGAAGTGCCCTCAGCTGTTCCGTAGGCACTTACTGCCTCAAGCTACTGCTTTAGTGGCTGCTTCAGCTGGAAAATAAAGAGTGAAACCCCTCAATGTGACGTTTTTAACTAATCAGCAGCAGGATAATTTCCTTTCAGCCCTGGTAACTGATAGATGGCCCCGTCCTGCGTCCTGCATATGTACTCCATGGTTGGCTATAAGCTTGGAAACGAACAAGTTATAAAAAGGGAATGCAGTAATTATTATCAAAACTAATTTGTACCTCAAACAGCCCAAATTAAATTCAATAAGCGCAGTAGAAATTACAGTGATTTAAAGTCTGGTGTTTCACCCTACTAAATTTTTAATTGTGGCAAATATGTTCGGCTTCTGGGATAAAGAATAAAAAGCAGGGCAAAGACTCCCGACATTCCTCCATATAAAAATGTTTTTGTAATCACTCTATTTAAATAGTAACATCTTATTTTTTTAAGCACTTAGTTTCTTGATCAGGATCCATATTCATGGGGTCTCGCTATAATCCACTTTACCACTTAATGTTGCAATTCAAATGTTCAGTCAGAAGCAAAGCCCTCCAGAATAAAGCATGAATATTACCGTGTGGGGCTGTAAAGAGAAGACTATTAGAATATATCACCAACACACTAGGGGACCATTTAGTCCACTGCTCTAAATACATCATTTAATTACAATGGAGACATTACTTCATGTTTCTACTGATGTAAGTATTATTAGAATTCATGATATTCGCAGGCTACTGTGGGCCATTACATTGGCCATAAGCTATTCCATAAGATTTACTACTAAGGGCCCGCAAGGGTATTTGAACATTCATGGATTCTGTGGCAGTAGGCTTTTATCTAAGACACATAAGTGAGGGACAACCGAGTTATTATCTCTAAGAAACATAGCTTAATATTTTGGATTCTAAAGGTTAAGGTACCATAAATCCTGAATTACTCTGAGATATCACATAAAAAGACATTTTTATTTTATTTTACTCTATTCTGCCTCTTAAAATATTTTATGATGGCAGTTTCTAGAGTTGTACCATGTTGTTTACATTCAGTCCCTGGATGCATCAAAATACTGACACAGCATTTCGTTTACACTGCAGTAATCAAAGGAAAAATATACTTTTGGTGCACTGTGTGTGTGTGTGTGTGTGTGTGTGTGTGTGTGTGTGTGTGTGTGTGTGTGTGTGTGTGTGTGTATGCCTGATGCCTGTGGTGAAATAGGAGGAGAGGCAGGGGTTAACTAAATGCTTTCTTCTTCTTCTTCTTCTTCTTCTTCTTCTTCTTCTTCTTCTTCTTCTTCTTCTTCTTCTTCTTCTTCTTCTTCTTCTTTCCCCCTTTCCAGTTTGGTAAGTCTTGCTCAGTGCTTTGATTGGCTCTTTTCATGACGGGTGTCATTGTGTGGGCCTGAGCTGAGCTGAGCTGAGCTGAGCTGATCAGTGCTTGGAGGCAGAGCTTTAGGTCTGAGAAAGGCTATTCTAAGGGCTGCACACAAAGCTCAGAGTGTGCTGCAAGAAACAGCAGCAAAAGCCTGCCTGCATCTAGACAATGAATGCTGCAACCCTAATTCAATAAGGACAGGTGTCGTGGCTGAGCAAACTTATCATGAAAACAAGCAGCTAGAATAAACTTTATTACGAAATGAAAATATCTAGGTGTCCTCCCAGGACATGAAAGCTAGGGAGAACAAGACTTTGAAAAGGCAGGCAAAGCACCAAGTTTTCCACTGCTGAGGTGAAGAAGGCAGCTTTCTTTTTCTCTTGCAGGCCCTTTCCTTGGGATTGGAGGGCCTCTAGATGTTCCTATTTGTTGTTGTTTGTTGCTTTTTTATTGTACAGGTAGCATTTGATTCTTTTGCATATTCCAGGAAAGTGCTTAGGCAAATTCATCAGGGTAAAGCTATTATAGAAATGGCCCAGGATGTCAAAGGGGCACCGAGACATCAGAAAGGTACCAAAAAGACATAGAGGAAAATATTTGCCATGCAACAGACAGCAGAAAGCTTCCTGGAAAGTTTAGCAGATAGTTCGGATGTCAGATATCCGAATGTGTGGTAGATTTCCTATCACCTACTTTCCCTTTCCCCAATCTGAGTCAACTCTCAGAGCATCTGTCTGGCAGTATACCACTGCTACCTATTCTGTCTGTCACCAAAGGATTAATCAGTATTCCAGGAAGTCGATTTCACAACACATTGCTCTCAGAGCCTTGTGAGCCATACAAAAGCTCTGAAAGGTTGTGCTTAAAGAGAATCAATATGATGAACAGTACTCCCTTGGCTAAAGTTGGTTGCTCTTTATTAAATATGAAATACTTTGCTTTTCCAGATTAAAAAAGTCACATATACACATTAATAATCATCATGATTCTATATTATTTTCATTTTAATATCCAATTATAATGCAGTTCCATTTAGGATGAAACATATTAAGCCACTTCTTGTGTAGCTCAAGATATGATGCATATATTTTATGCTCAACCATATTTACTCATTCTATTGAGTATTTGAAATCTGAGAATTTTATATCATGTTTCCTAATAAGACAATTTGAGGGAAAATAGCACCTTTTAATGAAATCATCATGCTTCAAAAACTACCCAATTATTAAAAGAAGTCTAAGCACTAACCTAGAAGTTGATAAAGCCACTACTAATAATGTAAGAGATGTGTGGCCAACTAACAATAGTTAAGGTACAGTCCATTGATACTACAAATGCCTTATGAGTATTACTTCCTATGGTATACACAATAATCACATGGAGCACCATGTCTGCCTGTGTGCCTCCATGCTTCCCATCATGATGATAACGGACTAAACTTCTAAACTGTCAGCCAGCCCCAATGAAATGTTTTCCTTTAAAAGAGTTGCCATGGTCATGGTGTCTCTTCACAGCAATAGAACACTGATTAGGACACACTTCCAGTATATGTATGGGGAACTGAGCCCGAAAGAATTGAAGCAATATGCTCAAGAGACAGGAGCAAACAGTGGCCATCTGTCAGATCAGCCACATTCATCACAATGGCCTCTCCTTCACCACAGATTCTCAAAACTCCGCTGCAGTATCTTATGTAGTTGTACAGATATATCATACATAGATACAAAAATGTGAGGTGACACAATGTTCCAGAAACCTCCCTGTTTTTTCTATACCTTCATAGGTAAAATTTATTTCATTTTGCTTATGCTTCTCTATTTTTTTCTCTGAAATCATACTGCTATCCAATTATAGATCTTTTCCTGTTTCTCATATCTACCTTTTTCATGTTATTGCTTCTTAACAACACAAGCAAATCTGCCCAATCTGGTCCCTTTAAAAGAAGCTAAAATGAATATAGCTCTCTTCTCCAGATACTTTGCTTGCAAACTATGATGGTCTAGGGAGGTGCTGTCCTCTGGTCTTATTTCCACACTCTAGAACAAATCGGGTATTGTGTGTGAGATCAGGGGATAGTAGAAATTCAGCAGGCAGAGCACCTCAGGGTGATGACTGTCTCTGAACCATGGTTAGCCACATGCTGGAGATGAAGATCAGGATTCCTTGATTCCTGTGGCAAGAAAAATCATGGAGATGCTCTGATGGCAAACAAAATCTGCCAGAGATTTGTGGATTGATCTGGTTTCCAAGAAGAGGACTGAGAGGCTGATTGACAGTCGGGAAGGATTTAGTATTCTAATTTGTTCCCCATACATGTTGAGCAGCTACTATGGGCAAAGCCTATTGTAAATCCTAGGGATACAAGAATAAACAGACAAAGCCAGGCAGAAATCCTGACCCTTTGGATCTATTATTGTGGTAACAGTGCAAAGCCCAATGACAACTATGCATGCTCAGAAAATATACTCCAGATCCTGGGAGCAAACTTGCTCTCGCTCAGACATCTTGCTTGGGTCTGCTGCCCCACAGAGCAGTTACTGAGGGATCCTCCACTTTCAGATTTTGCCCCCAAGGGATTCAGACATTGGATGTGTAATCCACAAAGCAACTCTCTTTGAAGCCATTCTCTGTGCATGGAATGTGGAGAAAACCATCCATTGCCCCTCCCTGGGGCAACAGTGGAGACTGTTGTCCCTGAAGGAACTTGCCAGTCTGGGCTGAGATAGATGGTTCTGAACACTGGAAGAAATGATCTCAAAATCTCTCTTTCTTTTTATGTAAAAGTCGGTTTTCAAGTCAGGCATACTCCTGTATAATTTTGGGTTGATAATTAAACTTTTTAAGCTTATGTTCTAAAATCAGTGGATGAAAAGTATATAAGCCAAAATGACTTTTCTCTTAACATATATGTATGTTTTGCATCATTCTGATAGCTGCCCACCATTGTGCTTTACAATCTTACTTAACAGGAAGAAAATTTATACTTTCCTTTCTAATTTTTTAATTGAACAGCCCATTCCAATACCCTCAAGAGAGTTTTTATCAAATGTATTATAACTTTGTACTTGAAAGAATTTTCTGGTCACTCTGACATATTTGTCTTGAACTAAAACATACAGACAAATCAAATTGTGATTTAGAAATTGTTAGAGCCACATTTATTTATTTATCTATTTATTTAGTCATTCATCCATCCATCCATCCATTCATTTGAAACCATTTTAACATAATACCCAGGCTGTCCTGAACTTGTGGACATGCTTCTGCCTCCTTGGAGCTGGTATTTCATGAGTATGATACCACTTTAAGATAAATCACAAATTTCTTTTTAAAACGAAGATTTCTCGGAACTGCCTAGATGCCTCCAATGGTAAACATCCTTGCCACCAAGCTTGATGACCTGAGTTTGATCCCCAGGAAACCACATGGTGTCAGAAGAAAGGCAACTCCTGCAAATTATCCTATATGTCATGCTACATGCTGAGGCACATGTGTCCCACCACATAGTCAAACAACTTTGAATATACTACAGATGAGGATTTTCCCAGTCCTTTCTTGCCAATTTAACACAAGCTAGAGGCTTTTAAAAGAAGAAACTTCAATCAAGAAAATGTTTCCACCATATTGTCTTGTGAGCAAAGCCATGGTGTGTTTTCCTTATTGAAAATTGATGTAGGAGGGCCAAAGTCACTGTGGGCAGGTGGTCCTGGGAGCTATAAAGAAGCAGACTGGACAAGACATGAGGAGAAAATTGGTAGGCCACACTACTCTGTGGCCTCTGCATCAGTTACTGACTCCAGGTTCTGGTCTTACTTTCTACCCTGACTGCCCTGGACGATGAAGTACAAATTGTAAGATGAAATAAGTCCTGTCCTCCTCAGTTTGTTTGTTTTTTTCATAGTGTTTTATCACAACAATAGACATCCTAAGATAATGCTTGACACATTTTCAAGGGTAAAAATAAAAATTTATTAGACAGAAATTACCTGAATGGACATAAACAATTATTTTAGTCTTGAGTGTTCCATATATTTTTGGAGGAATGTTGCCTATTTCTGGAGTAACAAAATTTATTTATTCCTAATTTTTTTACAAATAATCTTAAGACATCAAGTTCATATAAATGAGAGTAATTTATATGAGAGTAGCTCATATAAATGTCAATATAAGGTGTTTTTCCATAGCATGTTTTAAATTCTTAAATTAAAAATTACATAGCAAAACTCACAGCGTCATTTATTTAAGAAGTTATCTTCAGTTTGAACTTGATTTTCTTGCTTTTCATTTATTTATTTATTCAAGAAACTAGCCCAGTCCATTTTTACATATTGACAAAATACCTGAGATGAGCCATTAAAAGGGAGAAACATTTACTACTTATAAATTTGGAGGTTTTGATCCATGTTTAGTGGGTTCTTCCCTTTGATATTGAAGTGGGTACTTTATCATGGAAAAGTGCACAGCAGAGGAAAACAGCTCACCTCGTGCTGACCAGGAAGCAAAGGAGACAGAGGCAGTGTCTCAGCACAGCATTCAAGCCAGTATCCAGTGAGCTACTTCCTCTATATTAACTTCTACTCCTAATGTTTCCACATCTCTCTTAAGCACCATTAAAGATAGAGACTACATCTTCAATGTATGAACGTGGTGCAATTTAAGATGTAAGCGAAAATGACACCATGTATTTTTTTAAAATTAGTTATTCCATTCTTGAATAGTTCATCTCTTAACTTCCAGCAAGGAAATAGAAATTACCAAATGGCAATTGCCACATTATCCCTTCACTAAGAGGCACCAGGCTTAACTTTATACACTATAAAAGCATTATGAAAATAAAAGTAATATTAATTCTAACATATCTTCTGAAAATAATTGCTTGTGCGATAAAATGGCATTGTATATTTTCATAACTTTTAAAGCAAACCTTGTACCTATTGATCCAGTTTATTCTACTTAAATAAAACATTTGTTAGGCAACTTAATTGCAAAGTTAGCCTTTATTTTAAAATCAATCATGCTGGATTCTGATCATATAATCTCACTTTATTTTTCTTTTTTATTATTATCATTATTAATTAAACTTACTAATTTATCTTACATCTCAACTGCAGTTTCTGCTCCCTCCTCTCCTCCCATCCCCTCCATCACTTCCCCTTCAATCCATTCCTTCTCTGTTTTTATTCAGATAGGGGAAGGCCTCCCATGGGTTTCAACAAAGCACAACATATCAAGTTGTGGTAGAAATAAGATCTTCCTCTTAATGTATTAAGGCTGAGCAAGGCAACCCTGTATGAGGAATAGGTTCCTGGAAACCAGCCAATGTATTAGGGATAGGCACTGCTTCCACAACTAGGTGTCCCACAAGTAGATCAAGCTACCCAACTGTAATACATATGTAGAGGACCTAAGTTGGTCCCATACAGTTTCTCTAGCTGTAGGTCCAGAGTCTGTGAGCTCCTACTAGCCCAGGTTAGTTCTTTCTGTGAGTTTCCTTGTGATGAGCTTGACCACCCATCTTGTACAGTCCTTCCTCCTTCTCTTCAACAGGAATCCCTGGGCTTGGTCCATTGCTTGGCTGTGGATCTCTGCTTTCTCAATCATTGGACGAAGGCTCTCTGATGACAATTGGGGTACTTACCAATCTGATTACAGGAGATTGCTAGTTTAGGCTACCTATCCACTGTTGCTAGGAGTCTTAGCTGGAGTCATCCTTGTAGATACATGAGTTTCCCTTGTACCAGGTTTCTACCTGACCCCAATATAATCCCACCAGTCAAGACATCTCTTTCATTACTCTCCCCTTCCATCTATCCCCTCAACTCAATCCCTCATGTTCCCATCCCCATTGGATTGCAGCATGATTGCCCTTTCCCTTTCAGCTAATATCCACTTATGAGTGAGTACACACCATGTTTGTCTTTCTGGATCAGGGTTACCTCACTCAGGATGATTTTGTGACCATAAAAGCTATCTCTCTTTAGAATTTTAATTCAAGCTGTCAGGTGGGTCTCAATTTTGCTCATTGAAGGGTGATTAAGTCACCCCCACCTCCTTTATTTTGTCTTCGTTTACTAGGAATCTTACTAATGTTCTTTAATAATCAGTGCATGGCAAGAATCTAAATTGAAAATACTATTTTAATTTAGTATTTTCCAATACGGCAAAGATATTCCACTTTCAATGTAATGTATCATCTTTAAAATGACTAAGCTAGAAAACAATTTTAAAGTTTCTGGGTTATGGGGGGTTGCCTTCAAGTGCAATGTTTTATGAAATCTCTTTGTTTGGAACCTGTCTACATCCAAGAGAAAAACTATGTAAAGGTTCAGGACAAGCAAAAGATATGAGTTATGTGATGTGGCAAAGTAGGTGAGTGAGAAATGCATAGTGAAAGGAAAAACACTATGGACCACAACATATTTGTTGGTAAGTCAATTCAGTTAAATATACAAATGTGTGAGAGTGCATGTGTGTATGTGTGCATGCGTGTGTGTGTGTGTGTGTGTGTGTGTGTGTGTGTGTGTGTGTGTGTATGTGTGGTGTGTGTGTGTGTGTGTGTGTGTGTGTGTGTGTGTGTGTGTGTGTGTGTGTGCCATCAACACACCTTTAAAAATTGCTTGAGATAGAAAAGAACGTTTTATATTTTCATATCTTTCTAACCAAGCCTGGGACCTATTGATCTGACTTATTCTACATATTGGATACATTTGTTATACATCTCAATAGCAAAGCAAGCCTTATTTTCATATAATTGCTGTTGTAGTTTTCAGATACTATTATTAGATTAGATTTGTTCAGTGTTATTGTTACTTCTTTATAGTGGGGCTGCTCTATGAGAAGTAAATTTTCAGAGATCCTGATATGCTCAAATCTATGTGTCTGGAGAGCTATTCATTGGATCTACCTTTTTCATTAATGTATAACATAAAACACACGGTTATATTCCAGGAAGGCATTGCCCCCCCCCCCCCCCCGTTTTATCTTCTATCTGCCCTTTCCCATGTATATTTATGTTCAGATTGTCTCCTTTTCCTTTAAGCTTCCTTAAGGGCATAAATTGCGTCTGGGCATCTCTCTATACAACCAATGTTTGCAAAATTGTAAAGCCCCGGAAGCCTAGTTGGCCAAAAGACATAGCTAAGCTCCAAGTAAATGTAAATGATGACTTCGTTATATGTTTACAAATATTTACTTCTGCACAAGATACTACAGCTACCAAAGAAAATGTAAATAGTCCGAAGTTCTGAGACTGTCCCCTTTCTCTCATCTATGGAAAATCCCTTTCCATATTTGCTAATAAAAATGTTTGCACACAGTAAGGTGCCTCATTGTTAAAACTGTTATGAGTTGTGTTTTTCTAATAAGCATAGAATTAACAGGTATCCTCACTTCATCATTTTGGTAGCCCACAAAGAATTACTGCATCTTTCACCTTGTAGTTCAAGTGAGTTCAGAAGAGGAAGACAGCACTACATGATGGAAAAGCTCTTGTGATCTCAATTAGATTAATAGACACTCACCTTAATCTGTTCCATAGTGTTTAACAAGGACTGAGCCTGCTATATAAATAATAAAATAGTAAACATAGACCATGCAGTAATAGTTGGAACACATTTTTGTCTGCCATGTAAATTCATATAGTCAGAACCAAATCTGGGTAAAGGAAATGACCTGATATTTATGGGATACTGAAGGCACATTAGGTTCTATAAATGAATTATTTTATCCAGCATTAATTCTAGAAATTAATTACTGTGGTTAGCTTCATTTTATAAAGAAATTGATATTTAGAAAAAATGAATCAATCATATTTAGTAAAATTAGTTGGGTAAGAAAGACACAATTTAGGTTCTAATTGGTCTCATAACTTCTATTTCAAAGATAAGTGGGGGCAACATTTTCAGTACTATTTATGAGGATTACTTCTTAGATAGAGGATGGAGTAGCTTATGGAAGGCAAAATAATCTTATGCTTCCTATTCGGCATGATTTTCCTGACATAGACAAAACAACTTCTACAAAACACTTAACAACCTTCATAAGCTCAGCCTAGGGCTTGTGGTGATCTCTGTCCCAGAAATGACACTTTGGTGACTCCTGAGTTGGAATTTAGAGCATAATATTTTGAAAAAAGATCTCACAGAATTCAGGTATTTCTCATCTTATCAATATTTACAAAAGTGCTTTAGATTATTCATTTCTATGAAACACTGGCAGCGATTGGAGTATTATACACAGAATAGTAAACATTCTTTTCAATATCCAACTCATCACTAGACACCATTCTTAGTAACCATCCTTCCCCTAAAAATGACTTCAAAACATAATACACATAGCAGAGCCAATACACCATGAGGGCTGTGGATTTTCTTTTTGAAAGAGCAATATGACTTCAAGCAGAAAATGCAAAATGTACAATTGCACTAAAAACTTCTCTTTTTTTAGTCAAGAAGACTCATGTAGCCTAAGTAGTAAAACAAAGTGGTCTTCCAATTAAACACCTGTGGTGTTGGTGATGGTGGTGGTGGTGGTAGTGGTGGTGGTGGTGGTGGTGGTGTTTTATTTTGATATCGTCAAGGAAGGGTACTACTCAAGACATCATACAATAGTTTCAAACAAGGTGAAGTAAGTGTCACAAACCCTTTACAGACAGTTTATGCTGGAGAGGATGCGGTGAAGGAGAAAGAGGAACACTCCTCCACTGCTGGTGGGAGTGCCAACCTGTACAGCCACTTTGGAAATCAGTATGGTGACTCCTCACGAAAATGGGAATCAGTCTACCACAAGATCCAGCAATTTCACTCCTAGGCATATACCCAAAAGAAGCACATTCACATAGCAAGGACATCTGTTCAACCATGTTCATAGCAGCGTTATTTGTAATAGCCAGAAACTGGAAGCAGCCTAGATGCCCCTCAACTGAAGAATGGATACAGAAAATGTACATTTACACAATGGAGTACTACTCAGCAGAAAAAAAAATGGAATCTTGAAATTTGCAGGAAAATGGATGGAACTCGAAGAAACCATTCTGAGCGAGGTAACCATATCACAAAAAGACAAACATGATATGTACTCACTCATATGTGGACCTGCTTTATGATTACATAGTAGTGACTGTGCTTTATCAGAGCTGTTTCTAATGATGTTGCTCAGAATGTTTTCCTTCCAGATAATGATTGAGAAGCTAATTTTTTTTTAAAAAAAAATGGTGCCAGGTACCACCAGAGTAACAGAACTGTGCTGGGAGTTTGTTTTTTACTTTTTTTTTTTTTAAATGGAGAGTGCTGGATGTCTCTACAATTTTGTTCAAATGACTGCAGAACCTGGAAAATCTGTTGCTGCCATTGATGCATAATATATATATATATATATATATATATATATATATATATATATTGAATTTTTGGAAATTTTAGCTGTGCTGTCAACTTTGGAAAAAAGTATTCCAGTTTACCATGTTGAGTTGACATTGTACAAATATTAACTGCCATATTGATCTAGAAATGTTGAACTTAATTTTTTCCATTTGTACAAGGGTAACACACTGTATTAAATATGTAAGGTCTTTAAAAAAAAGAAGGGATTTTGAGAGCCCATCCTTGTGAAGGGATACTCTCTTGACCTGGACTCATGGGGAAGGGCTTAGGCCTGGCCCAGGATGATGTGGTAGACTTTGGGCAACCCCTTTTGACGGACTTACCCTGACTGGGGAGTGGAGGGGGGATGGCTATGGGCAGGTGGGATGTTGGGGGGGAGGGGAGGGAGAGGGAGAAGGGATTGACATCTGAAGCAAGATTGTTCCTAATTTGAACTAATAAAATAAAATAAAATAATTAAAAAAAGAAATATATAGATAGCATACTCTGTGAACTGCTCCAGATGGAGTGGAAGGAAAGTTACTTGAATGGAAGTAAGTTTGTATTGTCTGTTAGTGAAATATCTGAAACACCTTCAAGCAGAATTATAAGTTAGCTTACTTCATGATTCTTTGTACATTTAGTAGAGTTTTTCCTTAAACTTAAGGCTTTAAAACAATGTATTTCTATTTCTTTGCTGCTCTGGCAGCCAGCAGTCTGAGTTTGGGCAACAACAGGCTGGAGCAAAGAACAGAATAAACTGGTCTTTGACTGCTTCTGGAGGCTATTTGCTTCCCAGCTCATGACTGCATCAATTTCAATCTGCCTTCATCATTTCTCCTGACTAGGACTCCCCTGCTTCTCTTCTAAAGCTCTAAAAATTACAGTGTGCTCACCTGAGCAATGAAGAATAATTCTGTCCCTTCAAATTTGTTTATTCAGTAACATCTGTGAGGAAACAAAATAGCCACCAGTTCTAAGGCCTAAGACAAGTATTGTTAGAAGGACAAATACTATGTTGCCTATCACATGTGGCATAATTACAAGGATAGAGTATTCCAGGGTAAAGAATGTGGCCTTTGTAACAAGTTATAGCTGTAAAGTTGCATCCCTACTCCTTACCTAAACTGGCAGCTTCTGTTTAACTGTTATTCCCGGAAGCCCTCATGGAAAAGTTAGGAAGAAGTTTTAAAGGAGATACCAAAAGAACACTGTTTTTATTGGTTAGAGTTGTATCCCACATCAAACTTCAAACCAATCAGGAACATGAACAAAGAATAATAATATTTTACACAGAAACAATAACTTCAATCCTGGCTTATTTCTTAAGATGGAAGCAATTTAATTCACATGCTGTAGGGAGAGACATGACATAACTAAAACTAATAATATTAAGATAGAGTTTCTTAACAACAAGGAAAAGGATAAATACTAAAGACCATTTCCATTACCAAGCACCCAAATTTTGCTTAGTAAAATTTGCAAGGAAGAATAATATTTTATATAGGCAATTTATTTCATAATGAGTAATAAGTTCAGAACACAGAGTACTGTGTGACAATTCTTGCTTCTATCACTACCATTACTATTATATGGTTACTGTAGCTGTATTCATTGGATGGGAATTTTATCAGAGCCCTACACAGGGATTACACAGGGATAACACAGTAACACTTGAGATAGGAAGGATTCAGATGACAGTGATGACACTTAAATTCTGTAAAAGACAGGAATTCTTTACTTAGAATTGCTTGCGTACTGACTAATAAGCCACCTATTACTCCTCATGCCACAACACCATGACCAGTTTCAGAATTTCCATCCTAAAATTCTTATCCACCACTTGTCCACATTACCTTCCAAACTTTACCTAGGATTCTTCTGTGTGACCACAGGTCTGGATTCATGATACTTTCTCTTGTTTAGCGAGGTGAGCTCTCAGCTCTTTCTTCTCTGCTTGATGCTTACCTTCCTAGTTTTTACCTCTTCCATGATACCTGTCTCAGGCAGAGATTACTGTCTGTTTATTGCTGCCCTTGTTTGACACCCTTCATTGCTGGTTCTCACATGGTAAGCTGCTAGAGCCAGGCATTTTCACCCTGTGAGAACACCAAGAAGAAAAGAGTTGGCTACTTCACTTCATGAGTGAAGCTAACATTTCCAAACACAGTCTGGTGGTGTCAGAAATAAGTGACTTCTTAATATTGTCATAATGTCAGTAAACACTCTGCTCTTAGTAGGGCAAATGTGATAATTACAGCAACTAAAGAATGCTGAGACAGCAGGAAATAGCCTTCCCCAGGGAAGATCACACCAACTGACTATCCAACATCAAGTGGTCACCCATGGAAACAAGAGATACAAGAAACATTATTTAGACTGGACAGGTTATATTTAGGAATATATATGAATATACACATACAAATAGGAATGTAGCAAGAATTCATGGAAGAAAAGAGGCCATGAATTTGAAAGAGAGCAAGGAGGGGTATATTGGGGTGAGCTGAATGAAGGAGGAAATAATGTAATAATATTGTAATCTCAAAAATTAAATTAAACTACACTCAAAAAAACTCTAGTCAGTGAATTTTAGCCTAGGAGTCAGGAACAAAACTTTTCCTATTTGGGATTTCTGTCTAGTTCACTTTCTGTTGGGGTTAAAGTCCCTCTTAAGAGAAATGTTAAACCCAAGGTGATTGCCGTCCTGTTCCTGAATATGAGGACAGAGTAACTGCTTTAAGGATGGGCAAAGTCTTATGTTTGGGCAGTATATTTGCTTTAACAGAAATACTTGTAAATGCTCATCATAACAGCCAAGTAACTAACTTTTCAAAGATAATAAACTGTGCTGCCAAACCTACTGAGTTTAGGCTAGACACAGGTAGGTGCGTCTTGCAACAACCTTCCTTGATTTCCTGCACTGTAAAAAGAGCCTGGCATTCAGTAGAAACAAAAATATTTCCAAGCATTTTACATGTCCTTCACTGGCTGTGTGGACTGAGGCTTCACAACAATAATTGACTTCAAGTTTGGTTTATACAACTTTGAAAGAGTAGTGACTAACAACTGTTCAATGTGTCTTCTGATGGAGTTTAAATTGTAATGGAAACATCTCACTCTTTGATGCTGCATCCATGTTGTTGCTTCCTACACCTGCCTGCCATCCTCGAATGCTTCTGAAGTTGGCCGTAAAGGTGATAAGAGTCATTGGTCCTAAAATTAGATAGTTCCATCTGAGGATCCTCCCACCCACCTAAATTCTCTGACTTTTTACACATGGTCTTAATTAGAAGGCTTCCTGGGCAGGTAATGCCCTCAGACTACAACTCTCCAGTCTTAGGTCACTTTTCCTATATTAGGTACTTTCCTCTAAGGTCTGTTCTCCACTTTGCAATCTCATCCACACCTTTAAAACTTCAGTTCTTCAGAGAACTATTCCCATCTCTTATAAAGTAGTAACTTGCTAGGTTGATGAACTGGATTAGTCTATGGAACACTTCTGGGGTTTGGAGTTACAGACAGCTGTCACTGTTCTTGCAGAGGAACCAGGTTAGGTTCCCAGCACCCACATGGCAGCTTATGATCACCTGTAACTTTAGTTTCAGCAGAATGGACACTGTCTTATGGCCTATGCAGAATTATATGATCATTGTACACATACATCTCTACATGAAAAGTCTTTGTATAGATAGAAGAATAAAATAAAAGCATTTATGTGCAGCTTTCTTAGTTTACCATAACAACAATACTTTTGGTTATTGATGTATTGGGTGCTTTACCTATAGCCAAGAAAATTGAGGTTCATGGCATTAAGAAACTTCAAGATGTCACATACAAACGAAGGAGTAGAGGACACTGTAGCAGACCCACATATGTTTTATGCTTCCTATTGTATGAACTCCTTCCCTATTCTTTCTAAATATTTCTCAAATATTTTACTTTGTCCTGTTATTAACCAACAGGTCAGTTCCTATGATTAACGACAAAATAGTTTCCCTGAAAGGATGCAAATAATTTTGCTTATGTGGATCTGTACAACAGTTAGCCTTTTTATTGACTTATGAGAAACTCCTGTGAAACTTGAGGAAAAAAATTCAGTGTGCGCTTTCAACCCACAGGCGAAAATTTAAGGTGTGGTAATTTTTGGAAATCTCCTTTCAAGTCTCAAGGGTCTCAGCGAACTGATAGCATTTGGTGACCCTCAGAAGCAGTATATCATCCTCTGAGGATTGAAATTGATTTTTTTCCATGTTGCTGTGTGAGAACTCAGGCTTTCCCTCCTGACCCACATGCTGCCTAGGAGTGTGCCATGGTGCTAACAGTGAAGGAGGTGAGCATGGTGCTTCGGGGAGTCATAAAGGGTCAGCAGTGGGGCTCTCGTCCTGCCTGAACTGTTTTGAAGTTATTCTTCCCAATTGTATTTTCATTTTAGTTCATTGTTCTCCACACACTGCCTCACATGTTGGATCAATCTAGACTTGATACATACATACATATATATATATGCTTCTGAGAAACATTGGTTGTTCACCTACTAACTGGCTTTATTCTTATAAAATATTTATGAAGGAAAGCTGCCAGCATATTTGAAATCTTTAATGGTCTGCACTGCTCACCAAATAAAGTGATAAAGACTACTAGTTGAAGGCTTTCTAGGTTGCTGGTCTAACCAGCTTTCAGAGCAGTCAGTGGTAACTGCAAATCCACATTACACAGGAATCAGAGTGGCCCCTAAGTAAGCTGATCACACTGGAGATGCAGAGATATTAATTTATACAGGCCTCTTCCAAGACCCGGGAGCAGAGTTGAGCATCAAGCAGTATACTTACATGTTATGTCTTTCTGTAACATGTCCCAACCTAACAAAATTGTGTATAGGGCTTCAGTGAATGTGGACTCTCCACCCTGATAACTTCTGTGTCGAAGGGCATCTGGAGACCAGGGGTTTTGAAGAACACTGCTTCAAGGAGGCTTCAGTGGGGACACACTTAGCTGGGGGCATACTGGAAAACATTCATGTAATTTTCAAACATGTCATCATGGCGTTAAGTCCATGCAAGCATGTTCACTGAAGCAAAAGCAGCCAAGTGCTTTACTTCCTTACATGCATAGAGCCTGCAGTTCTGACTGTGTCAGGGAACAGCAGCAGAAGGAGCAGCATAGCAGTAAAATGTCCTAATAGAAAAAAAAAAGCTTGTAATTAAAACACTTGCACAGTTTTCTGCAACAAATCCCATCAACTTCTAGTAAAAAATACAATTATTTTTGTTTTTAGGAATACATTCACTGTAGCTACATGCATAAATTTAGATACCATTGGTACCCTTTACCTTAACTTCTTTTTAAAGGGTAGTTAGCAATTAGAATGCCAGTATTCCTAGGGTATCAGCCATGACAGTGACAACAGAAAGATTACTTCACACAATTTACCTAGGAAGTAAACTTGATAGAAGTTATCCATGGTCACAACATATATATGTACATATATATATATGTATATATATATATATATATATATATATATATATGTATATATATATATATATATAATGAGTTTTGAAGCCAAAATCAACTTTCTAAAGCTATTAATATTATGAAAAATGTTTGAATTCTCATGAAGTTCAACATGGATTCAGTTAATAATCTTTCTGTTAAAACATAAGATTTTGGGTTATAAAGAGTTCATCAAGACTTAAAAAATGAGGTATACAGGTGTGTTGGCAATAAATTAATTCACAAAAAGTCATATTTTCTAGGATTGGAGGTGAAATATATTTGAATACATTTGTTTCAATTTTATTTTATTGGGGTGGGAAGAGGGAGAGTATGCAGGAACTTCAGACACATGTGAAAGCCAGAGAACGACTCTCAGGAATCAATTCTCTCCTTCCACCATGGAATCTGGTTGTTAAACTTGGGCACTTTTTACAAGGGTGAGCTATCTTACTGGCCCAACTTTGTATTAATAAAAATGACATCTTTCTCATTCTAAGTATTCATGTTTGAACCAGCCCATCACCTTTAAGACTAAGAAAGATCATCACATTTATGTATATGAGATACATGTCTAAATATCTAAATAGGTTAAATAATTAACAATTTGGGACTATACTTTAGGAACTTTTAGGAGGCATTCCCACAAATAAAAGTGCAATCATTAAGTACCTTTCCAGTATTCACAACCACATAATGATAGATTTGGGTTATTAAAAGTTTGTTTATTTATGATAAATTTGTTTTCAAGAGCTGTTTTTACTTGGCAAATCTCATAACTGAAGATAATTTTGTGCATATCTTGATAGTTTACTGGATGAAGTGGTAAATTTTGAAAGATTAGAATATTTGTCATGAGGACCAGAATTTGAATAACAGACTGAGGTAGAAGGCTAGCATCTAGTGAATGACTTAGATCTCTGTTAAGCCTTACAATATAAAAGGATGTGACAAGAGGTTTTGGTAATTTTCAGAAATAAGATCAATGAGTTCTGTCCTGAGTATTTGAGATCATAACATCAAGCTAGCAACCTTTCCATGTAGGTGTGGCAATCCATATCTTGATTTTGTTAAGACTTTGATTTCAAACAATATTGAACAGTACTGAGTGCTAGGAAGTATGGAAAGATTGTCGCCATCCTCACTCACCCTTGATCAGAGATGCACAGGACAGGAATTCACAGTTTTGTTTGACTACAAAAAGAAAAAAAATTTACATATTATCTAAAACAGAGCCATTACATGGAAAAACTACATTATGTTTAACACTTCCCAAATGACAGGACACGGTTTTGGGGGGAAACTGAGTGAAGTGTCTGATAAGTAAGAATATACTTCAGTTTTCCTACTCATTATTGTCTCAGTGGAGGCAGGTTATATTTGTGATTTTTAAAAGGGTATTTTTAGGACTCCCCCCTGCCTCCATTCACACAGACCTTCAGTTTTTTTCATCTATTGAAGGGGGAGCTATCAGTTCAAGATGACCCCAAGGCCCATTGGCTTAAGCAATTACTTGATTTCTTCTCCTTGAAAATGTCATGCACATTTTAAACACATTGACAAGTAAGTTTGAAATACTTGTCACATTTGGAGATGCTACAAAATTCAGTCTACAAGGATAAATGGATCCTTGGATTAAAAGCTGTTATTAGGTCCAATCTTTATGATAGTTTTTTGAAGTTTCAACCCAAGAACTACATTCTTGTCTTCTATTCCCATCACCCAATATTTTCCGAGACTCATTGTAATTGTTAGGGTTCTCTTAGATGCAGCCTTCTGAGTCCCCAATTAAACTTGACTTAATTCATGTAAAATATTTTCATATTGTCAGTAATCTAAGACAGTTAAATCACATATACAAAGACATAATCAACAACCCTTGTGATCTTCATATCTTTTCTTTGGTATTTCTGGAAGTAGCCCAAACTTCTTACTAGTTGTAACAGGATTCTGACAATCCAGGAGTTGCATCTAGACATAGCAGCTAACAGAAGGAAGACATTTTTGAAGCAGGGTCTCATTGTGAAGCCCAGGAACTCACAACCCACCTCAGCCTACAAAATACTGAGATTAGGGATGTATTCTACACAACTGCAAGGGTACCTCTTCTTATAAGATCCTAGGAGTAAAAAGAAATCTCTTCAAAAGTTCTGTCGCCATCTTCTCTTACCTCAGTCTAAATTTAAAAAAAAAATGTACTCCATGCTCATTCTAGATCCAATTACACACAAACAAGTGTATCAAATCCAGAGGAAAGAAGAGGAAAAATAGAGGATATAAAATCAATAGTACCATTCTCCTCTTTTTATGCCACTTTTAATACCAATCCAAGGGCATCTCATGGTTTTAAGGGTAGTTAAGTTTGAACCTTATGAATTTAAGTACAATTATAATCACAGATTTGAAATTACTTATCATGTCTTAGTTTTTTAAATCATGAAGTCCCTTCAGTATGAGGCAATTCAGAACTAGGATAAGAAAATTATATTTTCGGTATAAACTCCTGTACTTAGAAACTATATGACATTAGACAGTTTACCTTTTACCACTCTCAATTTCTATAATAAATTAGCAACCATGAAGCATCTGTGTTTTATTGAGACACATTACAAAATTAAAATTATCTAAAAACTTGATGAAACTTTAAAGGCTATAAAGAGCTACAATTATTGAGTCTTTGAAGAAGGTATGGTATGAATAACCTTAGCAAGCATTGCATTTGATCACAACAAGAATTTTATAAGGAAAGTATTATTTCTGTCTTACAGGTGAGAAACCTATGACCCAAAGTGTAAGTAATTAGTCCCAATAAATGGTGGGGCTGAAATATGAATGGCACCCATGCTGAAGTCCATCTCAACTACCCTGCTACACAGATATACAGAATTGTTACTGCATACGAAATTTTGCTCAGCCTGAAGCATCCTTATTATTTTTCTGTCACAATCTATTGATACCTGTATTTTCCTTGAATACTTTGTGTTATGTTTTAGGATTACACTGAGAAGGGTCTGGATAGTTACATAACTGGCTTGAATTCCAAGGACACTATAATCTAGCCAGGGAAACCAAGATAGTTCACTGTTTAAAGCAATGTATAATAAATGCCAATGGGTCAACAAATAAGAGTATGTGTTTTAGGACAATGGGTTTGGGTGAGGACAACAAAAATGATTTAAGAGAAAGTAGAATTAACATAAGGAATAAGAATGAGAAAGCTTCCATGCCAGTCAGTATAATTCATTTTAGGGACTTACCTGGAGAGTTAATAACCTCTGAGGAGAATTAAAGTGAATGATCTACCCAGAACTAGAAGGTCTTCAAGAAAAGCCTGATAGCTAGTGTTCATGAGGAACTATTACAGTCACTTTGTAGTAATAAGAAACTATTTTCTCAGGAGTTTATCTAGAAGAACTGGGCCTGGTAATGAGCAAAACCTCTCTTGTTGATGAGGTGGCAGGGTCAAATGTGGGGCATTTCACTTTTGATGAGAATATTTCTAAAGCTTATTCATGTCTATAAAGGTCTTACCCCTCATGATTTAAATATTTGCTAAATGAATATTCCCAACATTTGAACCACCTTAACAAGCTAATATTAGGATTAGCAAACAATAGGATACTGAAGATCTATAGAAGCTAGCATGAACGAGCTTTTGGTATCTATTGAAGGGTCTTGTGATGATACTTAGTAATCTTATATGTTTCATACTTGGTAAGAGAGTACATTTAAAGTATTCTAACAATAAAGTTTAATGAAGTGATGGATAAATTAATTTGATCTAATCATCTAACATTATATATGTATATCAATGCCACTTTGCATCTCGTAAATACAGTTGCACTTGGTCAACTTTTTTCATTGAAAAAATAAAAATTAAAAAAATTTTAAAAGTTGAGAATGCAAATAAAACAATTAACATTATTTCTGCCAGATCTTTCTTTTCCTTGACACAATATCATTTATTTATAGGAATGTATCTCCATGCCCTTGAACTTTCTTGTAGTAAATGAAAATCTTTCCAACTGGAGCCTGGATTTTTACTCTTCATGGTGTTTAGAATTCACCCCCACACATACTCAGAGACCAATGCTCACACATAGCAAACCTGAACGCTCATCTCCCATTTTGCAGTGCTTCTGCTTTCAGCTCCCTATGGCAGCTCTCACCTGTAATTCCAGCACCCAGGAGTCTAAAGGAAGAGGATTGTGACTTCAAAGCTTATGCCATGTGGTGTGACTCTGGTTCAAAGCAAGAAAAAAAAAAAAAAAGAAACCCTGTACTTTTAAAGAAATCTATTTTAATACTCCTTCAAAGTAAGTCACTAAAAGGACTTACTGGAACTTTAAGGACAAGATGGCAGAGAGAAGCTGCCTCACGGTAACCCAATTAAGGCACAGTTGGTATAAGAAAGAAAAGACTATTATAAAGAAAAAGGAGGAGTGGCAGAACAATTGAAAAGTGCTCGGGTGAAGAGAGCTGACTCACAGAAAGAAGGCAAGCAAAGCACAGGCCCAGCCAACATCTCCCAGGCATGGGGAGGGAAAGAAGATAAAGCAGGTGCCCTGGTAAAAAAGCTAGCTGACCTATCCTCAGAAAACATTAAAACCCTCAGACGTTTCCAGTCTAGGATGGCCAGCCCAGCAATGCCACTGCCCACAGTGACGCAATTATAACATCTGTCAAGAGGACCTGAAACTAACCAGCACACAAGACTTTTAGTGATTCATAAAACAAGGGTTTTAGAAATCTGAAACAAAACAATTAAATTTGTGTCTGTTAAGAAAAAAAGAGAAAGGAATGAAGGAAGAAAGGAAGGGAGGGAGGGAGGGAGGGAGGGAGGGAGGGTGGGAGGGAGGGAGGGAGAGAATGAAAGGAGAGAAGAACAGTAGTCTATGCCATTTGTTTTTTGTTTTTTTCTTTTTCAAATTTCAGTTTTGAGTTTTTTGCCGCTTTATATTCAGTAGAACTTGGATTAAATATTAGAGCACCTGAAAAGATATTCTTCCCTGAAGCCAGGACTCAAAGAAATTCACTCTAGTCCTTTCATACTTTGTCCTATTTCCTTTGCCCTGTGAAGGATTAAAAGTAGCCCAATAATGCTGGCAAGTCTCCATGCGATGTTGCCTTATGCACAGATCCCTATTCTAAGTATAGAGGCTCATTTAAGAGCCCATTAATAAATGAGGCTTTAGCTTGCAGTCTATGGAGCCTCATTATTTATTACTTCCAACGAAAATGTCTTAGACAAAGCTGATTATGTCCAATCGGTTTCCAGGAAATGTATATTTTTTTAAAAAATCACTAATTGCATTTTAAATATTCAGAAGTGGTTTGCTGAACAAAAGTCATGCCAATGATGTTATTTATAATGATGCTAAATGTTCTGATAAATTCAAGAATGACTCTGCATCCTAATCTTTGATCTCTCACTTTCTTTATTTTTCCTTTTTTCTTTTTTATTGTTTTTATTTTTACAAATTCTTATGATGAATAATCCAGTAACAAGATCAAAGTTGAATATTTGTTCTGGTACATTACTCATACCTTCCACATTTTATACTCTCAGTGGCGTCTTGGATCAGAACCAACTACTACCCAATATTTCAAAGACTTTCTATTGGCCATCCCAGTGTATTTTTATACTAGCTATTTCACTATCTTTTTGTCATTTCTATCCTTCTACCACAGTTTGATACTATCAAATTCACCTATTGGCTACTTATTACTCCAGAAGCTACCTGCGTTTTATGTTGTTCTGTTAAGTTTTGTTGTGTTGTGTGTTGGAGGACACCTATCACTCCGCCACTCCCCAAACCATCCTCCTTTCTGTCAGTCTACCACTCTACCACCTTGAGTTTCCTCTGACTGCCTGTTATAGTTAGTACTCTACCTTCCCTTGGCTTTAATACAGAGCTACTAAAAGTAATTCTTCCTGAGCTGTAAAAGTAGTCTCTCATCACTTTCTTTTTAGAGATACTATTCTGGTTTAAATCCAATCTCTCAAAATTATTATTTGAAAGCCTAACTCAGTTGCTTAGAATATGATCTTTTAGGAGGTAGAATCTTTACATTTGCAGACAATTAACTTGAGATCATTCTAGAGTAGGGAGAATCCTTGATTCTATGTGGTTTATATTCTTACAAAAAGGTCATTTAGACAGAGGTTCAATACAGGGAGATTTTGGCTATAAAGAAAAATATCTAAGAGATGCATTTTTCAATTAATGTCTTTGTTGCTCAGACAAAAACCTCACCGAAGCACTGCAATGAAGGAATTGAATAGTTTGGGTCACAATTTTAAGGCACAGTAACATCTGCACGAAATAGAGGAAGCTGGTTACTTGAGTTTGTAGTCAGGGAACACAAAGTGATGAACTCTCTTGATTTAATTTTTTTGCCTTTTTTTAGTATAGTTGAGAAAACCAGACAATAAAATAATATGAGCCAAAGTCAGATGGATATTTCCACATCATTTAATCTAAAATTCTCTTGAAGACATTTCCATAGGTTCATTTCTGAGACTACTTCCAAATATTAATCATCACTAGTCTATTTCTTTGCAACCTGACAGCCCAACACACCACTTTTAAGTCATAGCTTCTACCTTCTTGCCCATAGGCTCATACCATGTTCATCTCATAATGACAAATGCATTCAGTCCTACTTCAAGAGTCCCCATGGCCTTTAACAGTTCCATCACTGTTCAAAATTATAAAAGCTGAACCTCCACTGAGATTCAGGTAATTTTTAAACGGTGAGCCCCTGTACAATCAGAAAATAAGTTACAGACTTCCTTACCACAGTGACACAGAGTAAACACTCCCTTTCCAAAGGGGGAATAACAAGACCAAACTAAAGACCAAAACTTAGTAGGGAACACACTAAATCCTACCGCTCCATGCCTAGGAAATGGAACTGATGGGGGAGGTCCTTCTGTGTATGTTCATCTTATTGGTTGTTGAATAAAGTACTATTTGTCCAATGAGGCAGCAAGTTAGGCAGAGCTAGGAGTTAAGGAGGAGTCTGGGAAATTTAGTAAAAGGAAGTCTTGTGATACAGGCAGGAAGTGACATAGTAGGCAGACTCATATATAAGCAAGGGCAAGAAGGAAGTCATCCCTTTTTCTCTTCCTCCTGTTCTCTATTCTGGAACTGCATGTGATCCCAGAAGGAGAAGACACCAGCAGCTGGAGCCTGATAAGATAAGTCTCTATGGTTGATACTTTTTTTTTTTTTTTTTTGGTTTTTCGAGACAGGGTTTCTTTGGAGGCTGTCCTGGAACTAGCTCTTGTAGACCAGGCTGGTCTCGAACTCACAGAGATCCACCTTGCCTCTGCCTCCCGAGTGCTGAGATTAAAGGCATGTGCCACCAACTCCTGACTCTATGGTTGATACTTAAGACTGAGCTAGCAAATAAGAAATCCTAGTCAGTTGGCCAAGCAGCATTTGTACCTAATGTAAGTCTCCATGTGTTACTTGGGACCTTAAGGTGGTGGTGGGAAGAACTTGGGTGGCCTGGAAGAAAGCACCCACATGGCAGCAGAAAGACTTATCATTACAGAATGTGTTTAAAAGAAAGAAGGAAATAGAGTAGTAGGGTGTGGTTGCACACATCTTTAATCCCAGCACTCCAGGAGCAGAGGTAAAAAATAGAGTAGCTGGGTGTGGTGGCACATGCCTTTAATCCCAGTACTTGGGATGCAGAGGCAAGCAGATCTCTGTGACTTCAAGGCAAGCCTGGTGTACAGAGTGAATTCAGGGAGTGGGGGGCAAAGTTATACAGAGAAATCCTATATGCTATATGCTATATTGTTGTCTTTAAATTGTTTGATTGCCAAGGAAAGAGCAAAAGCTGCTACAATACCTTTGTTTATCAATGCTGCTAAATTAATCCAACTTATACATTTTAGAAATGCTTTGACTTCAAAATTTAAGTCTAATGACAGGCTACTTGGGAAAAGATTTCTTACTTGTGTTTCTACAGAAAATTGAAAGCTATGGATTCCTTCCAGACTAATATGGTTTGATCAAGCAAAACCCCCTGAAGCAGTGGCCCAACTGATCCTACATTCAAAACAACTGAGATGATGCAGCCATAGATGACTACACCCAGATTTCTGTGTTTTATTGTGGTATGGTCATCGCTGCCCCCAACCATCAGGAAGCAGTTTGGAATGAATGATGCCCAAATTCCCAAATACTATTTATAAATGTTTATTTTCATTTAAATGGGGTTGGCTATAATTAGTAATGATCACAGTCAATCTCTTTTTAAAAGAAAAACAGGGAAATAGGATATAGGAATCGATACTTTGCATTGGTATGGATTTTCATTTATTGATACTACTTTAATGTCAATTTTGTGATATGTATATGACTCCTCTTGTTTAGGTATTGTGTTTATACAGATCTTTTAAAATGATATGCATAATTAAATACAGATTATATACTCACCTATAAAAGTCAAAAATTATAATTAGGTTAGTTAGGTTTTCTAGATATGCAGAGATGTATTTGAGATGGATAGATTTTCTTCAAACCTTTCAAAGACCTACAGAGTATAGTATTTAAGTGGTTTAGGGTTTTTTTTGACAGTGAGACACAACTGCTCCTGGCAGACCAATTACATCAGAAAGGAGGATGGGCATCAAAGAAATTTGTTATGGAGTTTGCCTTCATCATGGCAAGATTAGTCATTTGGGCAAAAAACTGTGCTTGCCTGGACTGTCTGTTGCTGTATAAACTGGACATGCAGGACCTACAAGAAAGTGACTGCTGAACTTACGAAACAAGATGAACAGTCTTGAAGGGTTCCTGCTGAAATGGAGAAGTGTGCCAGACACACTGTGGCCTATGGGCTGAAGATGGATGTCCCAACATTACAGAGGAACTTTGGGTGACTGTCCAGGTAGCTAGATATCTCTATCAATCCTAGAGTTTATATATTATCCTGTGGTCTTTGATGGAGTTGGAAACAGATAGTTATGGTTATAGTTTTCTTCATTTATTATAAAAGATAAGTTAACCTTTTTTTTTATTTAGACAGAAAACTCCCATGTGGCTGCAAGGCTTGGGTGGCTTCAGGCGAAACTTATCTTTACATGGAACTTATAGAATTATCAGGACTTCAAAGGGCCTGAATAATTCTTCTCGTGATCTGCTACCTGTAACACATATAGCCTCATTTCTTGGGTCTACTCAAGTTTATGCATGAAGTTTTCTTCATTTCTAACCTCCTAAGGGCTCTACTACAATTTGGTCTTTCCCCTTCACAGCTTTACTCAGTGGTTTTTCACTGAGTTGTAGCAGGAACTCCAACTATATTTCCTGGTCTCTGCAAGTTCTAGAAAAAAATAAAACAAGTTTCCATAACCCCCTTGGTTCTGAAATTTTCATGCCCACAAAATCATTACCTTGTGGATAATGCTTCAAGTTTCTGATACCTGCTTGGGATGTTGCTTGCTCATCTTGAGCCAGAGTTGCACCAACTTCTATATTCCCTGGTATTTGGTTCCACAAAAGTACTTTTCTAGGTAATTCTTGTTGAGAACAGAACTCACTCTGAGACATTTCAAACAAATTTCTATTTCACAAGCTGGAACCTTCATGGATTTAGTCTTTTCTTTTGTTCTACTGCCAATTAACAGGTTTTTCACTAATGCAGCCAGTCTAACAATCACAACTAAGGGACTCTGGCGAGTTTGAGCATTGCAAAGATGACTCCTGGCAGGTTGTGCCCTACTCTTACATTCCCCATACCTTGCCAAAAACTGTTGCAGTGCATCTATAAAGCTAGCCATCAAAGTCTATTCTCTTGTTTGGCCATTTCCACCTCCTAAGGCTCCAGCTGGACCAACTCCTCAAGGTCCAGCTATCAAAGTATTGCAATCCAGAAATCCTAATTCCCCTTTGGCTCACCTAATAACATGCCCAATTAAAACTAAATATGTCTTCCACACTCGGGTTTTCACCTTGTAGCATCATAAACTACCATTTTCCTATTGACCATGTCTGTGTCCTCTCTATACAGAGGCAGCCTTTTGTCCCTCAGTAACAAACATCTCTTCCTCCATTCCCTTGTTCCCTTCCCCTTCTCCCTCACCTCTACCTCCTGAATTTATCTCTTATTCCCTAATCTCTGTCTCTTTATGGCAAATAAATCTCCTTTGTGATAAGAAGTTGATCTTGGTGGTCCTGAGCCAATACTTTCCCCTTCAACAACCTCTTTTTTTTTCTGGCTTTACACTTCTTTGTCTTCTTTTTTTTTATACAAAATTGCACATTTTAATATATATCTGCCATACATTTTACTCCTGTTCACTGTAGACCTAGATATGAGGAATAGGCAGTAACCACAATACATTTTATATTCCTACAAGCCTTGAAATTTCTTTCAGTAAACATATTATTCTATTACTTTTAAACTCAGCCTTATTCAATGAATTGAATGAGTAGAATATATCTAGATTTTTTCTGTCACAATAAACAGAATAATCTGTAGCTGTTCCCAATAAACTCTCTGTTTTATTGTCAAACCTCATAAACTGTCTTCTACTGCTAGTTTTTATCTCTACCTTCCCCCCCCCCCAAATTTCTTGTAGAGAGCTCAATAATCAATTGGTTTATTTTGGCCCATAGTCTCAAACTCTTCCTCTTTCCTCCATTAAACCAGACACAAAGGCCTATCAACAAAATGGTCAGATTAACCACAACAGCAGCCCCACTCCTGGTAGAGATTTCTGGATTACTTTCTTGTGGCTATTAACAAAGCATCTGATAAAAACAAAGCAATATAGGAAGGATAGATCCAGACTCTCTGTTCCAGGGCTTAGGTTAACATGGCATGGATGTCATGGGAGAAGGAACTTGAGCCACATCAAGGAAGTAGAAAGAAATAATTGCCCATACTTGACTTTCTTTTTGCTTTTTAAATATCATCATCATCATCATCATCATCATCATCATCATCATCATCATCATCTCTCTCTCTCTCTCTCTCTGTCTCTGTCTCTGTCTTTCTTTCTCTCTTTCATCTATCTATCTATCTATCTATCTATCTATCTATCTATCTACATATGTAGTCTAAGAAACCAAATCATGGGATTCTATCCACATTCCAGGTGAATCCAGTCTTCCTCCCTCAATCAATTTAATCTAAAGTTTCCTCACAGATACAACCAAAGGTTTGCTCACGTGATGATACAAATATCATCTATTTAACAATAGTAGGGGTGGGGAGGACATGAGGGAGCAGGAAGGTTGAGTTGGGGGAAGAATAGATGAGAGCAATAATAGAGGGAGCCATTATGGGTTTAAAGAGAAATCAGGCACTAGGGAAAGGTCTGGAGATCTACAAGGATGATACAACTAACAATCTAAGCAACAGAGGAAAGGGTACCTTAAATGCCCTCTCCTGATAATGAGATTGATGACTCACTTATATGCCATCCTAGAGCCTTCATCCAGCAGCTGATGGAAGTAGAAGCAAACATCCACACTAAACACTGAACTGAACTGGAATCCAGTTGCAGAAGAGGAGTGATGAGCAAAGAGGTCAAGACCAGGTGATGAAACCCACAGAAACAGCTGACCTGAACAAGGGGGAGCTCATGTACCCCAGACTGATAGGAAACCAGCTAGGAAACCAGCATAGAACTGATCCAGACCCCATGAATGTGGGTGTCAAGGAGGAGGCCTCAGAAATCTATGGCACCTCTTGTAGTAGATCAGTACTTATCTCTAGCATAGGAATAGACTTTGGGGGCCCATTCCACATAGAGGGATACTCCCTGAACCTAGACACATGGGGGAGGACGTAGGTCCTATCCCAAAGGATATGACAGATCCCCTATGGAAGGCCTCACCATTCCTGAGGGATAGAAAGGGTATGGTGTAATTTGAGGGGGCAAGGGAGAAGGGGAGGGAGAGGGAACTGGGATTGACATGTAAAACAATCTTGTTTCTAATTTAAATAGAAATGGAGAAAAAAATATTAACCACCACAGACATCTACAGGCAATGAACAGGATGGAAAAGCTAGAAGAGATCACTCTTCTTGTAGGTAAATTTCTGATGTTTGCAGCATACATCTGGTTGTACTTTGTTATGTAAAAAAAGCCTGGGAACTCAGTACGGAAAATATATATTCTGCAGTTTTTACTACAGCACCCTTGTGTTTTCTTGCCTTTTTGCTATCTAGAAACATCTGAGCCAGTATTTCTAGAAACAGTTATTATAAATTTCCACTACTAACTACAAAGAGATGAATAAGGTCTATAAAACCTCAGGTGAAGGCGTAAAGGGACATGATAAATGGGACATGATAAATTCTTATTTCCCCTTACTTTTTTCTATATAAATTTTATTTCTCTATATTGATATCGGCATTTGTGAAATGTGCTAGCAACAAAACATGTTACTAAAGCTGTGTAAGTAAGGTAAATTTGGAACTTGGGGATTAAACATAAACAGGTACCTATTCACATCCACAATTCATTCTGCCACTAAGACTATAGTGGAGACCTTTGATTGGCTAGTCTTTTTGTAACAGGATTATACCTTCGGATCACAGTCTTTGGCACTGTACTAAAGTCAAACCAGTATGACAATATCTCTTCACAAGTTTTGTTAGTGTCTTAGTTACTATTCTATTGCTGTGAAAAGACATCATGACCAAAACAATGTATATAAGCAAATTCACAAAATTACAAAAACCAAACAACAAAAATATATTTAACTGGGGGACTGCTTCCAGTTTCAGAGGGTTAGTCTGTGATCACTATGGTAGGGATCATGGCAATAGGCAGGCAATTACGTCACTGAAACAAAAGCTGATAGTTTACATCCTATCCCAACAAGGCACATTTCCTAATCCTTCTCTAATAGCTCCATCAACTGGATGCCAAGCATTCAGTTACATAAGCCTATGGCAGAGAATTCTTATCCAAACCACCACAGGAGGTAACACTGCTCAGCATGACAAAGGTGATACTGGCAACAGTTTAGACAGAGTGACTTTAGAATAGTAGCATTTTTGCCATGCCTCTTTTGAAGACACACATAGCCATTTCTTAACTTCAGAATCCTCTAAGTTTGCTTCTCTCTTATCTGGATGAGGATGACAATAATTAGCTGTTAGTAATTTTGTGCTTCGAATGTGGATTTTAGTGACTTAGTGAGTTACTTTGTGCCACTGAAAATTTTTCCTTACCTATGTGTTAAGAAGGAGGAAAATATATTTATACTCATGCATTTAATTAGGTTCTCCCATTGGTTTCTTTTTTGCCATATAACTTGCTAGTCAGGTGAAATTTTGTAGATAATTTTATTACCTTGGATTTTCACCTAGGTCAATTTATTTATTCTAGTTTTGTGGTGTTGGATAGAAAAATACAAAAATGGAGCCTAAGAATCACTTATAGAAACAGTTCCCTATTAAAATCCATCTTGTCTCAATAATTCCTAGAAAGTAGAAGGAGATAAATACCACTATTTTATTTTTTTCTACTTAAAAACAAACAAACATACATACACAGCAAGGACTCCAGCCCATGGAACAGTTTTTGTGTAAAACTGTTCCTGGACAGTTTTGAGCAAATATCTCCTTACCTCAGATAGGGAACAGATGACAAAACAAATTAAAGAAACAGCCACAGTCTGACTTGCTGACTTCAGTTAGTCTTGTGGTTACTTATAGGAATATGGGTGACGTGTTACTGATAGGAGCATAAATGACCCAAAGACAGCTGCATCACTACAACTCCATCACAAACCTGCTGTGTGCTGCCCAGCTTGAAGGCCACTCAAGAGCTTGGAAACTGCCCTTCCCAGGTAGTTCAGTTGGTTGGAGTCCCTTTCAGTCATCCCTGTTGGTCCACTCCGGGCAGTTTCAGATTTTCCCAGCTTCTTCCAAAGGTCTCGGCTTATTTGAGCCCCCTCTAGGCAACCCAGCTCATCTGAGAGAGTCTCTCAGCAGCCCTTAAAATGTATGTGCTTAGGGAGGGAGGGGCCTAGTGAATATGATCAGTTTCATAAACTTTTCCTGTTTCCTTCATGATCTCATCAAATATCACTACAGTGTGGACTGCTCACCTCCCCTTGAAAAATCTTTTGTTTTTCTTTCTTTTGTTGGTAGCTTGTATTTTAAGTAATTTTCCTCCATACTGGAGGGTTTCAATCTCAAAGAAAACAACAGTCAAAGTGAGTCTTCCAATCTTGATCAACATAATCTACTAGCTTCCTCACTGACACACCCAGAGGGGGTATGAATTGTACAGCACTGAAGTGGACACTTAAAGTAGAAGATAGGTATCAGTAGCAATAAGCAAGGGAAGAAACTTTTTTGAATCTGGGAATAGGGATGCATTCCCTGTTCTCAATTGTACTGGAATGAAAGGTGTCAATAACAAAGCTCTACCTCAATTATTCCAGACTTTCTCAACATTTTCTTGATGGCTTTAAATGGTAATCATTTTAGTGTTCTGCTTAGTGATTGTCAAAGAAAAAAAGCGACTCTAAGAATGGAAAGTTCCTACCATTCCCTGAAGTTAGCAAACAATTAATGCTTTTACTTTATTCTCCTGTTTCAAAAGCTTAGTGTTAGTGTGAAGTGAAAACACAATTACGTTTTTCTTTCTGGCACTTTAATGTATCAACTTTCCCTTTGCTATTATCATTTTCTTTTGAATTTTAAAATATGATTACCTTTTTAGAATTAAGTATAATACCAATAAGGAGAATTTAAACCCGATTATTCTCATTTAAAAAAATTAAAATTGCTAAATCTATTAAACTTCATAAATAAAAAACCATCAATAACTTAAAAAGCAGATAATAAAAGTGTGTGTTTTCTATAGTTTATTTTTTTTAATTTTATTTTACACTCCAACCACAGTTCTCCCTCCTACCCCTCCTCCTGCCTCTTATTGACTTCCCCCAAGTCCATCCCCAGTCCACTCCTCCTCACAGGTAAGGGCTCCCATGAGGAGTCAACAAAGTCTGGCACAATAGGTTAGGGCAGAGGCAAGCCACTCTCCTATGCATTGAGACTGAGCATGGCATCCCACCATAAGGAATGGGCTCCAACAAGCTAGCTAATGTGCCAGGTTTGTATCCTGCTCCCATAGACAAGGGCCCCTTAGATAGTCTAAGCTTCACAGCTATCTCCCACATAAGGAGGCAAAGTTACTGTTAGACAAGTACTGAACAAAGCATTGTTCAGTGTAGGATCAGTATTGATTGACAAACCCAGGATTTCTGGGTTTATTTTTTTATGTAAATTGTGTCTCTCCTTAGGTTGTTTGATGACACTGAACTGACTGTGTTAAGAAGATATGAAGTAGATCCTTCCTTAGTTACTCCTTCAGATGAAGTTTCAGTAGACAGAAAGCTCCTCAGAGAGCTTGAGCCAGAATGCTCAGCTAAGGTATGCTCATAAGAATGCAAAATTTGAAAGCATATAGGTGTTCAGTATGTGTGTGTAATTTCAAATCACTCTTTGTTGGAATGATTTATTACATGTTACATACACAGATTAATAAGCCAATAGACAGTAAAAGATGAATTTGGAGTATAGGGACACCATTCAGAAACTCTTCAATCACACCACCTTATTGGCTCTGCAAATCTATTCAAAATGCTGAATCCACACAAAATAATATGTCATGTCATTAATTTTTAACCCACCCCTTTCAAGCTATCATGATGACGCTACTTATGTGATGTTTAGTCACCACCTTCCAAAATTAGAAGTTAGAAATATTAAAACTGGAAAAGAAATGAACAGGGAAGTAAACTAAGGATTTGTGTGGGCCACATGTGGTTCTGAATGCTTAAATCTCTATAGCTGTTACCATGCATACTATTGCAGTCCTCATTTTACAGATGGGAACACTGAGGCATCAGGAAAGCCAACAATTGACTATGCATCTACAGTCAGCAAGTGATGGAGCTTGGAATAAAGATCAGGCTGAGTAGCTCATCATACCTAATCACCCTTTCACAAACTGTCTTTTTTAGCAACTATAAACATCCTTTCACATTGTCATAATGCAGAAGTTAGGGACCCCCATTCACAGTAAGGTCATTTCTCAGAAGGGAGAGTGGTGTGATATAAGCTCTCCTGGCATTACTTTTGTGATCCTAGATCCACATCCTCTCAGAAAAAGGAAAAGGCAAGAGACAGACAGAAAGCGTTTATCTCGGTAAGAGTGGACACTGACAGGAGTGGGTGTCCTACAGAGAAGTAAGTGAGAATTCTTGTTGCTGTCATTCTGTTTTAATTTAATGCTCAAAGCAAGGGTTTTGATTTCTGCTAGATGAGAGAAAAGTGGGACTACTATTTCATTTTTCTACAATAGTATACATAGGGATACTTTACAGTTTGCACGTCTACTTACCTACTTACTAAAAATAGATAGCAATTAAATTCTTTCTTATGGGATGGTGGTGTCCTTGGTTCCTTGTGAGTGATCACCTATTCCATCTGTCTGTTGAATGCCTGAGCTTTTTTTCCCTCTCCTATTGTTTAAAGGGAGAATAATGCATATTAGATGTGGGATGAGAGAAACAGCTCATGATATTTTGCTAATTAGTACAGACAAGTATATGGTTACAAAAATAAAAAAAAACAAAACAACTGAGATAACAGTGTTTCTCACTCTCCCAAAGCACACAATACTTCAAGAGCTCACAGTTAGTATGAAAACGGACTTGTTGACAGCTGAAAGTATTCGTGAATGTCATTCGTATATTCTTTCCACTGCCTAGATAGTGTTATTTTTTAGCACTTAAATGTCAACAAGTTTGAGTCAGTGTAAATAGGTTATCTCCACATCAGTCTAGTGATGGTAAAATCTCTAAACATTAGAAGAAACAGGAAAAAAAGTGGAAGTTTTTCATGTTTCTTTGTAAAGCTCATTTATTCATTACTCATTGCTAATAGCTTATAACCACTATTTTATACATGTTAGAACATTTAGAAACAAGCATCAGAATTACTTTTTCCCTAGTGACAAATGATGTTCTAGTAGTTTGAGGCCTTCTATGTAAAATTTACACAATGTAAATCTGTTTTATAAATAAGATGTGATCATGTTTCTCTCATAATGTCAGTAACAAAATCTTACTGGAAAACATAAAGCAATTGGTGTGATTCAAACTGAATGCAGGTGTTCCACAAGAATGCTGTAACGAAATGTCTCTAAATGGAAGACTTTTGTCTGTGTAGTTACTAGTACTGATAGCAAAAACAGCTAGATCATTATGTATTTGAGTTTGTATATAAGAGTGAATTTGTGACTGCATTTACGTCCATTATATACCCAAGAGAA
Source organism: Cricetulus griseus (assembly GCF_003668045.3). Classification (NCBI taxonomy): domain Eukaryota; kingdom Metazoa; phylum Chordata; class Mammalia; order Rodentia; family Cricetidae; genus Cricetulus; species Cricetulus griseus. Next base: position 110,674,575 of record NC_048599.1, read on the forward strand.
ACCTGAATCAAAATTGGAGTCATAATTCCAGAATGAATAAAGGAATTGGAAGGAGGATCACAGGCTAGAGTAAATGTAGCCATTGGTTGACCTTTTTAAGATATTTTCCATGTCACAAAACTAGACATGCAAATATAAGAAAAGAACTGATCTCTTTTGTAAAAATAATTCCATTTTAATTTGTGTTAATCAATGGTATCAGCTGAAAGATTCTCTCTCTCTCTCTCTCTCTCTCTCTCTCTCTCTGTGTGTGTGTGTGTGTGTGTGTGTATGTATGGTTTTCTGTTTTTATTTATTTATTTATTTTCACACAAGAGATTATTTTTTTATTAGTTCAAATTAGAAACAAGGCTGCTTCACATGGCAACCCTTTCGCCTTCCCCACCCCGCCAAACCCCCACCAGTCTCCCACCTCATTCCCCCCCCCATCCCCAGGGAGGGTAAGGCCCTCCATGGGTGTTCCCCAAAGTCAGTCATCACCCTGGGCAGGGCCCAGGCCCTCCCCCATGTTTCCAATCTGAGAGAGCATCCCTCCATGTGGGATGGGCTCCCAAAGTCAACTGGGTTCCAGAGTTCAGTTCAGTGTTTCACTGTGGGTGTCTGCCTCTGCTTCCATCAGCCACTGGATGAGGGCTCTAGGATGGCATATAAGGCAGTCATCAGTCCCATTAAAGGGAAGGGCATTTAGGGTAGCCTCTCCTCCATTGCCTAGATTGGTATCATCCTTCTAGATCTCTGGAAATCTCCCTAGTGCCAGATCTCTCCTCCAAACTATAATGGCTCCCTCTGTTATGGTATCTCTCATCCTGCTCTCCTCTATTCTTCAGAGAGGGAGGGGTGAAGAGAAAAGAGGTCGGCTGGTGAAACCCACAGAAACAGCTGACCTGAACAAGAGGGAGTGCATGGACCCCAGAAGGATATCTGGGAGGCCAGCACAGCACTGATACAGACTCCTGAATGTGGGTGTCGATGAGGAGGCCCCTGCACTCTATGGGGCCCCCAGTAGTGGATCAATATTTATCCCTGGTATATCTTTTAACTTCTGCTGAAACTACATGTGTTCATATGGTAATTTCTGGCAAAAAACTATATAAAGAAATATTAAGCTTGTCCCCCTTCTGATCATTTATCTGATTTCCTGTATGAAAAGCAGATATGAGGGCTACATAATTGAGTAACTATACTGGATTTCCTGCAGTGTTTCTGAAGATGCATAATAAAGATGAAATTGAAGAAACTCTAGAATTGCAATCTTTGTTCTGGGCTTTTATGTTGTTATTATTAATGCTTTAAGACAGAAATCATAAGGAATTTGTGGATTTCTAGCTATCTCACTACATAGACCAGGTTGGCAGTGAACTAACAGAGATTATCCTGCTTCTGCCTCCATAGTGTTGGGCTTACAGGGATGCTACACAACACTTGGCATCTTTGCTTCTCCTTACTTATGTCTTTTCCACTCATTTTTGGCAACCAAGCTAAATTCTTAACTGAGGGTTGCTTTAGTGGTGTTTAATTTCCCTCTCACCTCTGGTTACAATTCTCAATAACAAATTACATGAAGAAGGAATGAGTCCTAAGCGGTTGGAGCCAAGAACGATACTGTGATTTCTATTAACAAATGAATTGTTTAGGCTTGAGTATGTGGTGGACATTTTGCTAAGAGACTATCTAATCAGTGATCTGTAGAAATTATTGCTTTTTAAAAAAGTAGACTCTTTATATTTTTCTATTTCTAACAGAGTCAAAGAACTATAATTGCCTTATTATTTTGACCTAAAAGTGTAGGTGTATGTTTGTCTGCTCACCACTCAAATGCCAAGACTTGGGAGGAGAAAGTTGGTAGAAGAAATCCAGCTATCAAGGGAGACACCCAGGGAATGGATCCCTTGTCCAACTCAGTTTCCCACAAGGTCTTACAGAGAGAGAGGATGCATAAGAGCCTAAGAGCTAGAAGACTGCATAGTCAGTAGGGTTTTGTATATGTACATTATCTCCCTTAGTCAGAAAGGTATAATCAATCACCCCTGACCTCTTGGAGCTCTAATTAGTCATGATTAAGACAAATATAATAAGATTCTTCAAGTTAAATGCTGAAGGAATTTACATGTTTGTGTTAGTTGGCACCCAAGCACACTCTGATTCTCTGAGGAGGTCACCAGATATTCTAAAGGTTTAAAACAAGGCTTAGGATACCAGGCAAAGAAGAAGCTTTGAAACAAAGGGAAATTCTCAAAGAAAGGATATTGGCACATCATTATACTAAAGATGCAGAGAGCTATGAAAGGCATACCATGTTCCTAATATGGATCTGACTGTTGCACTCACTCAGGACATGACTTGCCTTTGACTATTTGTTATATGAAATAATAAATGTCTTTGTTGTCTATGTCATTTTCAGTTGGACTTTTTGTTACTTAAAGCTAAAACAATCCTAAATAATGCAGAGTTATATTATTGTATGTATGATTTTACCATAGTGCTGGAGTCAGGTGAATTAATGGGGGAGACAGACAGAGGTGAGAATGATAATGATAGACCCCAGGTAAAGACAAGGTGACTTTAAACCAAGGAAGGCATTAAATGCTGAAAATAGACATGTGGGGCAATTTGAAGGACTGGTGATTGTAAAATGATGCTTAGCTGTACAGTTTGGCTTAAGGGTTGCCCTATTAAACTTTTCTTAGATTACATAGTAAATTAATAGATGTTAATACTTTAAAAGGTGACTCTTTTCTCGATGCTGAAAGATAGTGTACCATCTCTGTTGAAAATCATATGGGAGTATTGATAAGTAGTTGACAGTTTGTTACCATTAAATACTAAAAATTTTCTGGGCATATTGGTGTACATCTTTAATCCTAATACAACAGAGGCAGAGGCATGCAGATCTCTGTGAATTTAAAGCTAGCCTGATATATATAGCAAGTTACAGGCCAGCCAAGGCTACATAGATGTACCCTATCTCAAATACCAAACCAAACAAAGGAAATAAGAACTTTAAAAATTAACTGAACTTCTTTATTATGATTCAGGTAATAGACAAATGTAACACAAAATATATCCAATTTGCTGATCTTGATTTTATAAGTGTAAAATATACTTTGCAAGGAGAAAGAAACAAATGAAAATATTGCTTTCATTACAAATGATATATTTTGCAGAATTGTATCAGAATTAGGAGTTTGTAAAAACATAATGTGCATACTGTTAACATAAATAAATATATACTTTTCCAGGAGAAAGAAACAAATGGAAATATTGTTTTCATTACAAATGATATATTTTGCATCTCAGAATTGTATCAGAACTAGGAGTTTGTAAAATCAAAATGTGCTTACTGTTAACATAAATATATAGGGAAACATCTATAAACAAATGCATCATTTGTAACTTGTATTCTAAAATAAGTCTAATATTAACAATTTCCTCTTTTCTTCCTCAACTCAAACTTCCTGCTCCCTCATGTCCTCCTTACCCTTCCTCTTCTCCCTTTCTCATTCTCCTAACGCCCTCTCCCCTCCCCTCATGCTCCCAATTTGCTCAGGAGATCTTGTCCCTTTCCTAAGAGTTACCATAATACAGGGAGCCATTATAGGTTTAAAAAGAAATCAGGCACTAGGGAAATGTCTGGAGATCTATAATGATGTCACCAACTAACAATCTAAGCAACAGAGGAGAGGCTACCTTAAGTACCCTCCTCTGATAATGAGATTGATGACTGACTTACATGTCATCCAATAGCCTTCACCCAGCAGCCGGTGGAAGTAGAAGCAGACACCCACAACTAAACACCGAACTGAACGGTTCAGAACAGTTGCAGAGAAAGATGAGTGATGAGCAAAGGGTTCACGACCAGGCTGTAGAAACCCACAGAAACAGCTGACCTGAAAAAGGGTGAACTCTTGGTTCCCAGATTGATAGCTGGGAAACCAGCATGGGACTGATCCAGACCCCATGAACGTGGGTGTCAGTGGGGAGACCTTGGATCTATGGGGCTTTTTGTAGTAGATCAGTTCTTATCCCTAACATAGGAATAGACTTTGGGAGCCCATTCCACATAGAGGGATACTCCCTGAACCTAGAAACAAAAGGATGGGCCTAGGCCCTATCCCAAAGGATATAACAGACTCTGAAGACTCCCTATGGAAGGCCTCACCCTCCCTGGGGAGCAGAAAGTGTATGGGAAAGGTAGGGTAGGGTGTAAGTTGGGGGGAATCAGGGGGAACAGGAGGCAGAGGGAACTGGGATTGACATGTAAAATAATCTTGTTTCTAATTTAAAGAAAACATGGAGAGAAAGAGAACAATCACACAAACAAAAAAACAATTTCCTGCATGTATGAATACAGGAAGTAATGAGAATTTTATTTTGAAAATATCAGCAAATTTATTTTGTGACATACAGCTTGTCAAACTAAAAGAATCACGCTAATTAAAATGAATACAAAGATGGTAAGGGCACTTTTGGGGATTCAGTAATTTGACTAGATGTTACCAGAAAAGCAAATTTTGTCTTCCATTTGAACGTTCCCTTTTGTATGCCATCACCGGTCCTCTATTGCCTCTGAGTGTTCTCTTGGACCATTGTCTGTCTCCCTTTTTGTTCTACCTCCCCATTCTCTCTACATTTGTGTTGCCACCTACATCACATTTTTTCAGCAATCAAATTCAAACTAAAGCGTTCTGTACATATCTGATGACTGCCCATGAGACTCCATAATATAAACAACATGCCCAACCCTTCATCATCTGCTACTATGGTTTGTGCTCCATGTTCAAATTTGCCAGGTCAGCCTTCCAAATGCTGATGGGAAATATGCCTTAATGTGCATTGTGTGCAGTAGAGTCACACTCCAATTTCTGCACAGGTTTTACACTTTAGTTCCTACGAACAATCTAAATAAACATAACTTTACATGGCTTAGATTTATTTCAGACATGCTCTCTCCAAAGGATTTAAAAATTAAAATGTCTTTATAGCGGAGGGAATGTTTATCCATTTAAGATGCTTAGAAATATAAGGACTAATCATCTTTCTTTTCCATGCGCTCCAGATTTTGAATAACAGGATCATTTTGAGCTATATTTAACAAGTGGCTTGTTTCGGCTTCAATATTAGCTTGATTTACCATCTGCAGAATTACCAATAACATGATGCATTTATTACCCGTAAAAGCTATTAGCAGGTCATTTTGTTCAGTTCATCATATGTGTCTTGAGACACAATCTGGCGTCTAACAGATTTTCATACATTGATGTCGCGGAGAATCAGACTGTTCTTTAATTGATTGTTTCTTGCTAGACTCCTTTTGATTAAAACAGGTTATGCTATTTGCTTTTAGTTCCACATTTCTCCTCTTCAAAGTCTGGCCACAAAGAGGAGAAATTATTCTCATTTCTCTGAGTACTTTTAATTCAAAGTGAAGGTATATATTTAAAAGCCTGCCACAATCAAGGGATATAAAAATGTGTCTCTAGTTTTCAATCTATGGCTCCCTGCACAAGAACACAATCCTTTCCATGCCTTTAAAAAGTGAGATTTATCTCTTCCTGCCAAGTCATCAAATTTTGAACCTCAGAAGCTCAAGTGAGTTCAGATCACAGGGACTGAAGAAAGCAGGAAGGGCTCCTCACAGCTTTCCCTCACAATGTGCACGGCCCCTGATGAGGAAAGCTGAATCGGGCTGATAGTGTTGCATCCTGCTCTGGGGGGAGAAGAAAAATCAGTCTTTTGCTAAACTGCCTTTAGGAAGCCCTACTGACATTGTTCATTAAAGCAAAGACATTGGGAAGCTCTGGAGGCAGCCCTTTTTCTGAAGAACAAAAGAGACAGAGAGACAGAGAGACAAAGAGAGAGAGAGAGAGAGACAGAGAGACAGAGAGAGAGACAGAGACAGAGACACAGAGACAGAGACAGAAAGAGACAGACAGACAGACAGGCATGCACGCACGCACACACACACACACACACACACACACACAGGCACGCACACACGCACGCGCGTGAACACACACACACAGACAGAGTAAGTACTCCTGAAGGTATATAAACTCAGGGGTGGTCAGTGGTCCTATCTCAGGCCTTCTGCTCATATTCTCCACCTGCACAGTTAACACCATAAAAACCAAAAGAGAGAGCAAAGGGAGGGTTAGGAGCTCAGTCCTCAAGGGTAGGAATGAGTAGCAGCTTGCAGGCTCAAAACAAGAGCCCAATTCAGCACTCAAAAGGGTTTTGTTTGCCCAATGACAGAAACAAACATAAAACTTTCTAACATGTGACATAAGGAGAGTGCAGTCGCCCTCCCCTCAGGCTTCTGTGGGCTGCAGACAAAGGCCATCAATAGTTCCTTTGTGCTCTGTCTTCTGTCTTCATGACTGAGTTGTCCCATCTTTCCCTGTCCTCAAACTGCTCCTTCCAGGTAAAATTCCAAAGCTCTTTTTCACAATCTATCAGGTCCTGGAATGTACTGGATCACAACATAGTACTCTGATCTAAACAACACTCTTAGCATATCAAAAATGTTATCAAGAAGTCATTATCATTTTGAATCTTATCTTCAAAATGCCTCTTCCTTTTCCTGTTGTTTTCACATTTAGTGAAATATTTCATTCATTTACTTTGGGAACCCAGAAATATGGAAATAAATTACAGTTATCTTTTCCTTTTTAGTAGAGATTAACTCCTTGGAATTCATGTTAGATCTGGACAAAATTTAGCTGCCTAGTGATTTTAAGAGGTTTTTTTAGGATTTAAATTTGAAAAGTCAGTGACACACTGAGAAAAAAAAAACATGTGAGGTTTATCTTTAGAAATTATTCTTACTCTAAAATTTGTTACAAATCATATTGCTCATTTAAAATAGTATAAATGTAATAGCAGTCTCTTGATGAGTAGTTTGCATAAATTGAAAAGCTTAAATGGCTTTGAAACATTGTATAGACACAAGAGACAGTTATGCTTAAATGATCGGAGTTTAATGGTCTTTTACATCTTAGCTGTGCTTTCCAATGGAAAGGAATTCCTTTATCTTACTATAGAAATGGGTAAAAATAAACATTATGATTTAGCAGCTGTGATGACTTGTTTAGAGTCTTTTTACCTGTTTGTAATAGTCATGAAATTCAATGAGGTGAACTTTCATGGCTTAGAGTTTATCAACCTTCAAATATACAATAAATAATGTTCACTGGGCACAAATTACTGAAATTATGATCTTGTCTCTTCTCATGATATGCCCTCATATACATGGCTACAAATTAAAAAAAAAAAAAAAAAAACAAGGATCACACTGTTCTATAGCTGGAATGTAGAAATTGACATTAATAGTAGTTGCTAGTCAAGTCTTGAAGTATCAGAATGAACCCTCTCCGAAAATTCAGTATAAATAGAAAAATGAACCATCATTTCCTTTAGTATATGAAAAGCACCATCTTCACTGAAGCCATTGCTGTTAGAGAAAGTTAAAATTACTCTTGCTTCTTACCAGAGTCCTGTCAAATGTCTTGTATTAAACACACATATAAGCAACTAGCCAAATGGATATAACGTGATTTTATTTTTCACAAAATGGTGAGCCTCCGAAGATGAAAACATGAACTTTTACCAGCATCCCTGAGGGAAAAAAGAGCAAAAAAAAAAAAAAAAAAAAATCAAGGCAAAGGTCTTTGAAGCATTCTTCAATGTTATCTCATCTAATCCAGGCAGCAAAGATACAAGATCTGTAGATTGCTTTCAGCAGCCTTGGAGCAGCCATTCACGTGGATAAAAAGGATGGGCCAAATAGCTTCAAATAGTAGTTGTACATTAAATTATTCCATTCTATAATGTGAAGTGACATCTTTAAACACAAACACACATGCAAATACAGAAGCAAACATTGCATAGAATTTATAAGTATGTCCATGACACTAAATACATTATATTACCTATGATTCTCAGGAAAAAGCAGAACCAACATAATATATATGCATATATATACCTACTGTCTATACATCTGTGCATATATAGAGGGTATAGAGTTGCATATATGCAAGTACATTTGTATTTGTATACACACAGAGAGATTACCTCAAGTAGCAATAGAGAGTGAAAATTCTCTGGATTGTCAGTTGTCCAATGGCAGTCCTAGGTGAGAAGTGACCACATAGCTCCAATATGTCAAAGTTCCAAGCCTTAGGGGTGGCAGATGAAAATGTGGCTTCAGTTAAAGTTAATTTGGCTTTGTTCTCACAGTGGGACAACAAGTCCACTTCCTTTATGAATTCTGATGGTTGGGTAGAGGGCAACTGAAACAGTCTGCTTTAGTACTTCAATTCCACAGAAACAAGTTTAGGAGAATATTAGTAATGTTACTCTTTCTCTTAAATACCTACTATGATATTTTCCTTTGACTCAATATTCTATGCTAAGAAAGAATACATGGGCAACACATGCTTTCTCAGTCTACCTATCATGGAGGCATTCAGAGGTAAGTCATCCTGTCTGGTACTTCTGTGGCCTAGAAGGGCACAATGAGAAAAGCACTGAGCAAAAATAAAGAAACATGGAGCCTGGTTTGTTTATAAGAATTTTCTGAATAAATTTAAGGGTTCACTGAATGATAATTAAGTTGTTTTGTAAGTGCTTGAATCTGTGCTTTATGCTACAATACTGTAGTATATCCTACTACTACTATAGTCTTTGATTACTCATCTTTTTCTTTAATTCTGTGAGAGTGATATTTGAATTGTGAGCTGGTACTCTTCCTCAACTCTTCAGCCCATCCCTACAAACCATACCAATGTAACAGTTACAAAAACACAGTGCTGAATTTGTTCTCATTTACCTCCTGCCTCCAAATTTCTACTCTGAATTTGCTTTCACTTTTTCTTCTGGTTGCATTGATTATTTGTTGACTTGAAATCTCCTTCTAGATAAGTAATTAACACTTGATCAAAATCTATTTTTCTCTCTGTCTCCCATCACATATAAACATACTCATGTTCACTCTCCCTCCATTGTTTGAGATTGTTACAGTCTTGAAAGCCACCACAGAACAGAATGACGAAATAGTGAATAATTGCACTTAGGGGACATACAATGTTAGATTCCTGTCAGTTCTTGAGTCTAACGTTTTCATCAGTGATTAATAGCCTTATTCTATATATGTTTTTTAAAAAGTCAATTTGTTTTATTTTTAGTGCCAATTCATTACCATTAAAGACAATAAAACTAATAGCCACTCCAAAGCTGTATGACAAAATATTTTTCTGTAAGTCTTATAACAACTTTCTTGTTCTTAGGAAAACACTAGAGATACTTCAGCACTATGATTACAGACATTTCAAATAGCCATATCACCAAGAAAATGCACAAGCTTACAAAGACTACAGCTCTAAACATAACAAAGCCAACATGTGTTTGTAACATGAACGTTGAAACAAGAGAATCACCTTGCTTGATCTAGGCAGAGAATGCATCATGAAATTCTATTCCTCACATTGTCCTGAAGATGTGCTTGTGTGTAAAGCCTGTCAGAGTATCATTAGTGCTGATATCATATCGATATCATAGATATCAACAAGTAGACAAATTCACAAATACAGAATCCATAAATAATGGACATCAATAGTATATTCCACTGCTCTGACAGTCTTTGGCTTATCTCACTTTCCACTTGCCCATTTTCTTCTCTTTTTTCTTACCCAGAAATGCATAAGTAAATTATAAAAATGTATTTTCCTCCTTGTTCATGATGTCCATAATCATTTGATTCCTCTTTGCAGAATCTATGGTGTTATTCTAAGCACATACACATGCTCAGTCTTTGACTGCAAATCCGTTCAGTACACATCTATGTTGTCAACATTGTTGTGGATGATTATAAAGTATAATTATTTTATATATCAGAATCTCTGCTTCACAAATGGTCTTGAAAATATTCCTGATAACTCAACCAAGAAACAAAGGTAGATCTAGGAATTCTTACTCTTTTCTTTCCTTCACTGACCTCTAGATCACCTCATGTTACATGGAGGTAAGAACGTCTATATTCTTGATTTTTTAAAGCTTCAAATTACTCACATTTAATTTACCAATCTGTTCTTCATTGGAGACTAGTCGAATTTACAAAGGCAATTACAGTGGTTTCCTGTGACTTTGAAGATATATAATATATATATATATATATATATATATATATATATTTGTGTTAATTAAGTAGAAGAGGAGAATGTAGATTGCTGGTGATTTTTCCAGTGGAAAGAAAATGATTGTAGTCGTCTGCACAGCATTAATTGCTACATAGGGTAGGAGATTAATATTTTTAACATTTTAAGTGGTTTTGCATAAATGTTAGCAATAAGCAAGTCATTTTATGTCTTATGGGTTTGCATTTTTAATAATACTGGAATGTTAGCCTTCCCATAAAGGGAAGATTACAACCAAACTGAAATAGTGTTTCAACCTTGCTAGTTATGTGCAAACTGACCCTGTGTACCCTCTTGGGGGGACTCTCAAGACAGTGGTACTGCTGAGAAAAGAGAAGAAGGTAATTTATTTTTAATTTTCCTTACATTCGTGAATTTAGTGCTGAGAAAGGCTAATGACACTAGCCAAAGACACCCAGGAATAGATGCCACAAATATTTTGTGTCTTTTATTTCATTATGTTAGTTTTCTAGTTTGAGCATTAATTTAAGAATGGATCATTAAGCCAGTCAAACTACTCCAAAATATAATTTGGTATATTCCTTATAAAATGATGAAATTCAACCAGACTCTTTATTGTTATTTGAATAGGAAAAGGGTGTTACTATATAGAGATTCTTTACTAAATCACAATAACTGAGTCCCACAATGTAGCAAGCCTGGTGAAAGGCATGACAACAGGGCTTTTTCTCCTGCAAAACTACATCATGTGGATAATGGTTGTGCTCAGATCAGCAAAATAAGTGTGATATCTTCAGATAATTCTGGGGTTTTGTATACTTAATGAACAATGCACTTTTAAAGAGATTACTATAAACTGAGGTCCAGCAAGGTTACTGTGAAGGTGACATTTGTGTTACTAGCCACATGAATAGAAGGAGCAAGCTATCCAAAGATATGGAGCTGAGAGGCAGCATTGGGTACTGATGTCAGGGCATTTGGTGGATTTGGGATTCAACTTTGAGTAAGAGAGACCAGCCATGCTGGTACAGAAAAGGAGCTAGTAGAGACCAAGATGGAAGGAACAAAATCTGATCATGGAAGGTCTTCTCTCATGGAGAAAACAGTGGACTTTATGGCACATGTAAGTTGAGGCCCTCAAAAAGTTTAAAGAGGAAAGGTCATAATATGAAATTCAGGCATAACATAAAATCTGGCCTCAAGGATGGCCAGTGAGACCTTGCTGAGAGAAGCAAGGGTAGAGGCCATGAGCCTGGTTAAACCAAAGCAGTGTCAGCTGTTTAGACTCAGCTCTGGGAGCTTTTTATTTGAAATCACACACAGAATGGCGGGAACTCAGTTTTCTCTCTAATGATTGTGCATTGAATATGGAATGAACTCCATAGGCTCTTGGAATGAACACATAGTCACCAACTTGATTTCTAGTTGGTGATGTTACTTGGGAAGTCTGTGTAATATTCAGGAGATGGAACCACATTGGAAGATGTGGGTAGCCAAGAGCTGATTTTACAACCAAGATGACATTTTATAACCATACTCTACTCCCATTTTCTTTCTTCTTCCTAATTTTTGATCACAATGTAAACAATGTCTCTGTTTTTTTCCCCTGTCATGTTGGGCTATATCCCCTTGAACTGAAGCCAGAAAAGACCTGCCTTTCCTTAACTTACTTTTTTCAGGTATTTTGTTGCAGCATTTAAGAAAAGTCACTAATACAGTGCTGAGCCAGTTTATACCACTGCCCTTGGGAACTAGCACAGATCTCAGAGACTATTGGATGCTCCATTAGACTTTCTGAATTGTTAGGAAACAAATTATGAAGCAAGCTTTGGTTCGAATTTATTGGCTACAAGAGGCTTTAATATGAAGACAAACATTCTCCTAGTGTTTCTTTCTGAAAGTAGAATGAAATAAGTCAAATGCTACTAGTATAAGCTCTGATGATGTTGCTTGTTTTTCTAAAAGATATGCTAGTTGAAGTTCACCTTTTTTTAGCAGGAGCACACACAACTGGAGTTCAGCATGGCCATTTAGTGCTGTGACCACTCTTCTACTTTCAAGAGAAAGGGAGACTGAACCCTCTTTTAAAATCAATTTTAATTGATGATGATGATATCTAATTATACATTTTCACTCTGATTTGGGGCCTGGGGAAATATTTTTTGTTTGTTTTCTAATATGAATCCTGCCAAGTATGCTACTTGTCTGTTCCTGTAGACTGAAATCACAAAAATAAAGATATTTAAGATATCTGTAATTATTCTTTTATATTGGTGTTATTTGTAACAAATATGATAGAATCTCAAACGAGCATATTAAAATTTCATGTCCTATCCAATGTGTTCTTCCAAGCAAAGGTTAAATTTTCCCAACCAAATATGTCTTTTGTCATATGCTAGAAAATAAATACTGTAAGATATCTGATATATGGGAGGAGAATTGGTTTATAGGTAGTTGCTTTTCCTGTGTTTTCTTACAAGAATCTTTTCAAAAACTCAGGCTCACATTGATCTACTAATTAGAAATGGTGGTCAATTTGCAGAAACATCAGCTGCCCTTTTCTGTTGAAAGTTCCTGCCTTTTCTATTGAAAGATCTTGGACAATGAAGGTATAATTTTTAGCCTTAAACTGTTCATTGTCTGTAGTTGGTCTATGTTATTTTAATATCCAGTTCTAATCAGAGTTAGAAGGTTAGGTGGGCCCTTAAATTGTTAATTAGTGTATCATATATGAAAGTGAACAATAGACTCAACAAATAGGTCACTTGTTTCTGCCTGGAGTAAAGGAGCTGATGTTGAGTTTCTGGGGAATTCTATCACTGATGTCCTTAAGTTCCCTTGTCTCTAAATACAAAATAGAAAAAGAGCTTTAAGAAAAAACTCATTCATTTTGTATTTAGGGAATACACATCACTAGAAGGAGAATCAGTATAAATGGGATATCAAAAGATAATTAATTTGGTATTTATGAAATATAAAGCATTTCACGTTCATGATACTGTTATATGCTAATTAACACAGTCCTTATGACCAGTGGCAACATCAAATTTTCTGTTTAGAAGGGCTTGTGAAGCTACATTAAAATAGCAAACACTGTCTTTTAGTGAGCCAATGATGAGCTCACTATAAAATACAGGTTGGTGATATCTGGTGAAAATAATGTGCTCTTGATAGTCTCATGGCTGTGGAATGCAAAAGGGTCTCATATCTGCTTGGTTTTATCAGCTATCAGACAGGAGTAATTCAATAAACTCTGTTGTGTTTCTGTAGGTGGGAATTCAAGAAATCAGACTTTGTATTATAGGCATGTGTCACAATGAAGTCTATAAAATGATTAATTAGGCAGAACAGCTGATTAGCTGTAATTCATAGGCTTAAGAGCCAATGGCATTTATATAAGGCAGAAATTCTAGTACCGTGGAATTTTACTGCAAAAGTACTTCTTTCATAAAGTTGTTGGGGAAAGCATATATGACGACTCATAAAAGGCACTTAACAGACTAGTTTGGCACACACACACACACACACACACACACAATAAAATCTACAGATAATAATCTCTCCTTACCTACCTTCTTGTTTTCCTTTCTGACTTTGACTCTGATTCTTCTTCAACAGAACAGATCTATTACTACTGACTAGTCAATCACTGTATACAAACACTTTATCATTTTTTTTTTGTTTTTTTGAGACAGGGTTTCTCTGTGGCTTTGGGGGCTGTCCTGCAACTAGCTCTTGTAGATCAGGTTGGTCTCGAACTCACAGAGATCCACCTGCCTCTGCTCCCAAGTGCTGGGATTAAAGGTGTGCGCCACCACCACCCGGCTAACACTTTATCATTTTGTTTCCCATGATATCACACTACCATGAATCTCCTTTTACATCAATGATATTTCTCTCTGTCTCCTTAAAGACTGCTTTCTTGGAAATCATCCATTTACTGATAATAGTTATCAAGATCCCATTAAATCTATGACTTAGAGGATATTTAATTTTTTTAAGAAAATATTTTATCTAATGTGTATGTGCCTGAGTGTATTTACATGCACCGTGTGTGTGTGTGTGTGTGTGTGTGTGTGTGTGTGTGTGGTGTCCTCCGAAGTCACTAGAAGGCGTTGATCTCCTGGAACTGGAGATAGTTGTAAGCTGCCCATAATAGTTTTGTTTGGAAGACGCAGCAATGCAACATACCACACTTTTTCTAACTCTGACATTACTTGTACATTATCTTCTATGATGTCCCTTGAGCCTTGGAGAAGTTAAAATGATGGTCAGATATCTTGAGCCTTGGAGAAGTTAAAATGATGGTCAGATATCTTGTTTTATTCTATTTTTTAAATTTATAGCTGAACACTGGCCTACAATGTTACACCAATTATCAGTCATTTTCAGGACTTGAGATGTGATACATCTCTGATACATAACGCCATACATACCATTGCAAAAAAAGTTTACATCTACAACCAATGAAGACTGACAGTGGAAATAATCAATAGGTATGAATGCAGACATTTATAAGGCAATTTAGTAGGAACAGCACACCCATTTAAAAAGCAATAGAATTGTACTTCTATTAGGCCATATGACTTCTTTAGCCATGACTGTTTGCCCAGGCTCACAACAGTGAATATGAGTTCCCTTCTGTCATGTAGGGCTTAAGTCCAACCAGAAATCAGACTGGTAAATCAATAATAATAGCCATGTCACTATTGCACCAGTAGACATGCCTTGACTGACATGTAGGTACCATATCACACAGGGTTTCTTACCTGAGCAACACTACTGGTGATATTTGTCCCCAGAAACCTTCACAGTGAGTCCTATTACTATGGAAGACCACCCAGAATGAATCAATCATCCAGATCAGTTTCAGTTTGATTTCTCTGTGTACTGTAACCAAAGCATGTCATGTCTTCAGCAATAGAGGCTTAGTTTGAGAATTCAATCAATAGAAGAGACAGTGACCACCATGGTTTGTAAGTTTCTTGAAGTTCCTTGTCTAACAACTTATAACTTTTATGATGTTATTGATATCAAGGATTATGATACAATAACAATCTCATTGGCTCCAGCTTGGGTTTCCTGGCCAGGCTCAGAGTGATAATATAGCCTATTATACCTACCATTAAAACCATCTTCCCATCTCACATACTTATTAGTGATTGCTGGATGGAGGAGACATCCCATTGTAGGTGGTACCAACCCTGGGCTGGTGGTCCAGGAGTGTATAAAAAAGCAGGCTGAGCAAGACTTGAATAGCAGGCCAGTGTCAGCACTCTTCCATGGCCTCTGCATTGCCTTCTGTCTCTATGTTCCTACCTTGGGTTCCTGCCCTGACTTCCTGGAAGAAGAGCTATAAACTGTAATATGATATAAATAATTTCTAATTTGCTTTTTGTCATGTTTTGTTTTGTTTTGTTTTTCGAGACAGGGCTTCCCTGTGGCTTTGGAGGCTGTCCTGGAACTAGCTCTTGTAGACCAGGCTGGTCTTGAACTCACAGTGATCTGCCTGCCTCTGCCTCCCAAGTGCTGGGATTAAAGGCATGCGCCACCACCGCCCAGCCTTTGTCATGGTTTTTATCATAGCAATAGGAATCTGACAAAAGCACTGTGAGTCTGGATACCTAGAGACAATAACATGGACTAAATCCTATGACACCAGGACCTAAAATAAGACTCTCCTCTTTTAAATTGCTTTTCTTGGTTGTTTTGTTCCAGTGGTGGACAAATTGACTAAACCAAGCTGATATTATGGGAGATAGATCTAGATAAATGTACAAATGTCTGTAATATCAGATACAACAAGATGAAAAGCGTAGAAGAGCTTTAAATAATATAGATAACCAAAGGGTCAAAATCAGTTTGTAGTATTGAAAATGAAATTATGGAAGAACTAAAAGGATATCAAAGAAGATTATTTAGATTCTCATTTGAGGTCACTATATAAACACAGAAAAATTAGACCTGAATTTTGTGTGGTGACAACACAAACTTAATTGTTAATTCTAGTTTTATTTTAAACATAGTCTTATTTGAGAAAGTAACTCTAAGGTTTTATAATAATTAAAGCAATGGAAATATTTTCTACCTTATTGTGATAAATTCAAATGAATTTGCTTGGCATGTTTCATCTTCAAAGACACAAAGCCATAATGTTAGATCGAATAGTGATTGCTTAAGCAAGTACACATTAGAGTTTGGATAAATATACTTCATTATGAAAGTCTATCAATTTGATACATATTTGCCTCAATTTGATCTTCATTTTTATTATTATTTAGATTGAAGAGAGTTATCTTGCTGAAGATGCTTGACTATTTTTTAAAGATATAAATTTACTCAGTAAATATATTCCAAGAATTTTATCATTGAGAGTAACTATAGGGGTGTGCTATCATGCCTACCTGGTAAACCATCATTCTCAGTTTACTCATATTCAAGCTAGGTTTATTTAAAAGTGCTGATTTTATTTACCATATACTTTCTATAAGCCGATGAGAATTTTTCAGACTGCATTTGACAGGATAGTTTGTGTAGTTATGAGGTTTGTATGGCCACCTCTACATCATACACCATAACTAACTGGTATCTTCTTGAGGACCTGAGGAGCCCAAGACTGTCATCAGAACTTATCACAATAAAATCTCATGTCAGTAAGGCAAAGAAACTTTTCTTAATGTAAAGAAAAAGGTCCTGCAGATAGACTGCTAATTATTGTAGGTTTTAAGTCTTTTGTATTGCTTCAAAATAAAGTACTTGTACTCATTGGAAGGTGTCACAAGGGAGGATCTTTAGCTGAAAACAGAATAAATTTTTTAAACTTTAGAGAAATCTCAAAGTTTTATAGGAGCATTGAACTAGAGTCTATTTTCGACATTATCAACAGCATAAGCTTCCCTGAATTAGCAATTCTAATAAGTTTAATTATTTCCAATGCAAAAGGTTCACTATGAAGTTTATTTATTCTCCTCGTTCATGTTTCTGACATGATTTGACTAACACAAATGAACTATCAATTATCTTTAAAGAATTGCTTATTATTTAACTGTGTTTTAAAGCTCTAGTTATATTGAATTAAATTAACTTTTCTATTCTGACCACAATTTTATATATTAATTAATTTATCTATTGGTTTGTTTTTTTACTTGAGAATCATTGTCTTTTTATTTCCTGGACTGCAGACAGGAAAATATAAGCCCCAATGATGCTCCTCTAGTTGCCCATGGTGATACAGGCACCCGACTCTAGCTGTTTGGGAGGTTAAGGAAAGGCCATGTTTAAACTAATATAAACCACATAATAGCTTTTAAGTTGGTAGAAGAAGATCAAGGAAAGAAGGAAGATGGAAGAAAGAAGAAGGAAGGAAGGAAGGAAGAAGGAAGGAAGGAAGAAGGAAGGAAGAAGGAAGGAAGGAAGAAGGAAGGAAGGAAGGAAGGAGGAAGGATAGAAGGGCACTAGATTGTTAGACATTGCTTATACTTGTTTTGAGTACACAAATTATTTATTTCCAATTATTCATGAAAATAAATGGAATTCCTATCAAATAGTTTAGAATGCTATAATTCTATATGGAAAACATAGTATAAAAAGGGAAGACAAAGGGTAAAGAGTGAGAAAGAGAGAAAGCATGGATGTTAGCCGTTTTATCTATGAGATTACGGCATAAGAGTTTTGACAACTTTCAATATCTAAAAACTTCTGAGAGTCATAGAATTTGAACTTAATTCTCTGTATAAATGATAGGATGACTGAGTGACTAAATATTTCCAAACATTTTCATTATATTTAAAGTGAATAAAATGCAGTAACTCTGGGTTATGGCAAAGCTCACAAAAATCATTGTCTAGGTACATTATCAAGAAATATAATCATGTCTTACATTATGAAATAATAATATTCTGTAGGCAGAGAAGGATTTATTTATTTATTTATTTATTTATTTATTTATAGAAAAATCTCAGCTTTTCTGCAAGTGCTTCATTTTACACTGTCATGATGGTGTGGCTATTTGTCAGAGCATCTTTGAAGACATTATATCTCATATCAGAACTGTCTTGGAGAATAATTGTTTGCTTTGGGGTCTTATGGAAGTAATTCTAAAATCTCTTGAGGCAAGGTTATTTACAGAATAAAGTGAGAAAATTTGGGACATTGTTAGAAAAGGAGACACAGCATCTGAAAACAACTTTTGGTAACTATAACTAGGAGTGGCAATAAAATATGTAGTCAGTTAAAACCAAGACTGCTGTTCAGTTTTATGCTCACCTTGCTTAGAGGCAATTGAGTAACATATGTGTGGCTCTGTACAACAAAACATACTGCACATGGCTATGGTTAAGTTGATACACACTAGCATAGGAATAGAAGTTAAATATGGCATATTTATACAGCAATGACTAACCACTCAATCAATCAATAATAAATGAATTAATGTTCAATTAAATTATTGAAAGATAAGCATTCAGAATGAGAAACAGAGGATTTATAGTTTCTTGTTTTGGGGGCAGGTTGTTCCTTTGTCATCAGTAGCAACCAAAGATTTTTAACTTCAGTAAGCTGCTAAAAGATGGATAGTAATTTCTGCCACACAGGGACTTATTACCTTTAGATCATTACTTTGTGAAGTTGATTTCAGTTTGGGAATGTCTGAAAAGCCTTTTGACATGAATAGAAATGAACTCAATGATAATGGATTCTAACTAATGCAAACCACAGGTATGAACTGTAATAAGATCTTTAAAGGGAGAAAAAAATACCTTTCCAGTTTTGCCCCAGTTCAATCCTGGTTAGGCCTCATCCAGGAACAGGCCACATCTCAAATGACAGCAGAGCCTCTGCTCAGTGAAAAGCAATATTATGGACAGAATCACATGTACACACTCTTTCACTGTTGAAATTGGCCTCAGACAGATAATAAATGCATGCATTATTAACTAAATTCAAATGGCTTAATCCCTTTGATTTTAGGACTTGGTTCCACCTCACCCCTCACTGACAAAATTGCCAGGACTTTCATCATAGATGAGTTCAGTGTAGCTCTCAAAGACAAAAGATATTCAAAAGCACACAAAGTCTTTCAATATAGCTTCTGCGCTTACTAATGCAGGTGCAGCCACCTATTTTACAAGGTTCTTATTAATGAATGTAGAAGAGCAGGATAAAGTGATGAGAGTTTAATTTATTTTGGAAGTAATGGTTTGTACAGTAATTATCGAGAAGCAGCCACTTGTCAAATGGAATCAGTAACAAGTGCTGTTGGGAGACTCTTCCTGGTACACAGACATTCTGAAAGGCTTTGCTTTGCAGTAAGAATAGACTCCTTGGCAGCAATTTATTTTGCTGTAGAAATTGCCTTCAAAGCATCTTGTAAACTGATTATGTTTGAGAAATTATATCCATCAATGTATTTTAAGACTAATTTTATTCTAACCTATTTCTTTTTGTTTAATAAAAAATTCTGAATGATATGCAAATCTAGGTAGGTTTTCTTGTTTGCTTAATTTGCATAGGAACAGGATCCTATGCAACCCAAAATGTGCTCAACCTCACTTTATATTTAAGGATAACCTTTAGTTTCTGATGTCACTTCCTTAACTTTCTAAGTACTGGTATTACAGGCTTACACCACCACAGCCTTGGTTTACGTCTTGTTTGTCAAGCCAGTGGAGCTCTATCTCCAGTCCTGGTATTTCTTCCATTTTGTTTTAGCCACTATCTCATTCTACCATTATAGCACTCAACAAATCTTTGGTGTGAAAGTCTGGCTCAACTTTATTGCCAGCAGGGATGGAGTTAGAGTCTAGGGAATCACCCCCTGATACAGAACACCTGCAAGGACCTAGGTAAACTCCAGCATCTTCTCACACACTGACAACATCTCTGTGGGATATAGTGACTCCAGACTTCTAAACTGAATCCACAAAACTATAATCCTTGGAAGAGTTTCTGGCTAGTGAATATGTAGATATTTTGTGTCCCTCTGTGGCCACTACAATGACAGAAGAATCTAAAGAAGACACCTATGAGAAATGAAGGGGGGCTTTAAATGAGTCCACCACACCAAAGATATATGGTAATTAGGTATTTATTAGGGAAGAACTTACGAAGAAAAGAGTAAATAACCACCATTGTCTTCCTTCTCCGTAAGATGCAGTCTCTGTCCTTCCAATGCCCCTGCAACCCAAGAGAGCACAAGCCAGTCCCTCCACTACCTTACAATGTGTCTCATCTGCGCTGTGAGACCACACCAAAAGGGTGTGGCCATCACCACAAGTTCACTGGCAAGGCCAGATGCCACTACTGGAAAATAAATTTCAATAAAAATTTTCAGCTATTAAGAAAGAGACTTAATACCACTTTAATATTTTGTATTCTCCACAGAAAATAGAGGAAGAAATGAACATTTTTGGAATTTTGCCTGCACTGTTAGGTCATTTTTAATAATTCTTCTGGTTTTATCAGGCTCTACATTTTGGACACATTAACTGGTTGGAAGTAACCAGCAGGTGCTTAATGAGCACAGTTGTTATTGGCTCAAACTACTCAATTTTCTACTTAGAGGACCATTGTTGAAGCAAGTATCTTGTCAGTTTGTTTATATATATTTACCTTTAAAATAGTATAATTTAAGCAATTTATATGAACAGAAAACATAAAAGAGACATGAGTTAAGTGCCTATACCCACCGATGTAGGCATAGCTAAATTAACTTTCTAAAATTTAATAGAAAGTTCCAATTATTTTATGGCAGAGTATAATAGTGGTAGTCAGCACTTTGTTTTTTAGAAAATTGCTTTTACAAATTATCAAAAGTAAATAAATAGGTAAAGCAAATATTACTTCCATTTCAGGCAAAATATCATATAGTAACAGTTATCCTCTAACCCCCTTCCCCAAAAACAGAAGAAAGAAAATATTCTTCAAGAGTAGTGATCACAGATATATGAGATATACAGGAGAGAGGACAGAGAGGGTCAGAGAGAGACAGACAGAAATGAAGAGACCAAAACAGAGACAAACAGAGTTATAAAACTAAAGCATAAATACAGAGTGGGAATAAGTTCCTAAGTTATGTCACAGGGAAGGAAACTCTGCTGGAGTTTAGTAGACCCTGTAAGTGAAAGCAGAGAGTTCAAGGAAACCGGTATAAGTAGTGTTCATTTGACCAATAACTGGAAGGAGAGGACTGTGCAAAAGGATGATTCCTGAAGTTTTCCATACCCACCCTCTTCAGATTTCAACAAAATGTTGATCAGCATATAGAAGTGAGGATAATGGCTAAGACTGGGTAATAGAGGGTAAGGAAGAAAATACTTATCCATGTTGAATATGGCAATACTCATAGGACTAAGTGTATGGAACAGCTTCTTTCCAACTGATCTGATACATACATCTTGCAATTAATTAATGGACAATTAGCTAAGATATTCATAACATTCTTGCCTTAGTAGTGAGAGAAAAACGTTAGTCATAGACTGAATACCTCTCTGACCCATGTATAAAACCTGAGCTGTGTCAAGCAAGATCAAGCCCTTTCCAAGTAATCTAACTGAAGAATAAATCTAAAATGTATATATAGGGAAACATCCAGCATCTGAAGAGGTACACATCACATGCCTAACATCCGAATATAAACTGACACTTGATATGGCTTCAATATGAAATGTCCCCTGTAGGCTCATGCATTCTATACTTGGTCCTCAGCTAGTGGCACTATTTGGAGAGATTGTGGAACCATTAAAGGTAGGGCCTTGTTGAGGAAAGAGGGTCATTGGGGACATATGGCAGGAGGTATGTATCTTGCCCTAGTTCCATACTTGTCTCTTTCTACTTCCTGGTTGGCTATGAAATGAAATGCTGTTCTCTGCCGCATGTTCTTGATGAAATGATGTCTCTCTGACCACTTGAGGATAAATAAAAATGGACAAAGTCTCCCAAACAGTGAATCAAAATGAATTGTGTCTCATTTTCAGGTAGTTATGTAAGGTCATAGAAACGAGAAATACAACTACTAGTCATACAAAGAGGAAAGGTGCAGGATAAAAATAATAGATCAAAATGGACCAATGACTCATACCAATGGCTTAATTAGAAGATAAGGCCATTCAAATGTTTTAGGACATTTTAACATATGTTCAAGAAATTAAGAAGAAATGGAACAATATGAAGAAGATAAAAATCAGTTGCAGGTGATGGTTCATACCTACAATCTCTATGTGGGAATGCAAATGCAGGAGGATTTCCATTAATTTCAGGTCAGCATGGCTCCAGATTTCTCAAAACATTCATTTCTTTAGGTATTTAA
The DNA here is from genome assembly GCF_003668045.3 of Cricetulus griseus. Lineage (NCBI taxonomy): Eukaryota > Metazoa > Chordata > Mammalia > Rodentia > Cricetidae > Cricetulus > Cricetulus griseus. Next base: position 110,697,030 of record NC_048599.1, read on the forward strand.
GTTAATAGCAGTAGTAGGTATTGTATAAAGACAGGTATTGTATGAGCAGTAATAGCCTCTATTTGAGAAAAAATGTAAAATTTAAAAATAAGCATATCTCCAGTGAGCTGTGGCACAATTTAATGTATCCTAATATAATTTTCCCCAAGATAGTAGAAAGACATATATAGAACCAAATGAAAAACATTTGAAAAGTCAGTTAATGAAAAATTTGCAAATTTTATGAAAAATTATGCAAAATACAAATGGAAGAAACTCAACAAGGCCCAAGAACAAATTTTCAAAATAATCAAGATACATAATAATCAACTTGCTAAAAATTTGTGACAAAAAATTAATAGAATCCAGAAGAAAAAAGATATATAGAAAGGAAGAAAATTTCAAGAAGTTAACTCTAAATTTTATTGTAAATACAAGAAACATACTGTAATTCAGAAAACTTTGAAAAGAAAAACAGTTTTGTTAGACCATGCTGATTTCAGAATTTATTATTAAGGTATATATACACACATCAGATAATTTAGCATTGACACAAATAGATTGATATTTAATTGCAACAGAATAGAGTATTTAGGGATATATCAACATATATGAAAAGATTATATTTGATCATTTATTCAGTAGAAAAAATGTGTATTTTTCCTACAGAACTACTGATATAAAAATTATATGTTAGTATCTCTTTTATAAAAAAGAGCATGAACACATATCTTGTATAATATACAAAACTAAACACTAATGGGAAAAATTAATGTGAACTAAATGTGAACCCTAACATATCAAAAGGTTTGAAAATCTATAAAGGAAAAAGAAGGCTAAGCATTCCTTAGATATGATATCATAGTCTAATTTATAACAGAAATGTTGATAGAATTCAATAAAATTTTATACTTTAATAACTATTTTTTATTTTTAACTATGATTTTGGAAATCACTGTTAACAAAACAAAGTAACTGAGAATCCACAGACTGAGAGCAAATGATTTCAAGTGTATGTCAGATGATGAAGGCCATGTTTCTAAAAATGTACATACAACATCCAAAGTCAATGCTACTGGGATATTCTATACAATTTAAAGAAATATGCAAAAATACTTTACCAAAGAATATAAGCAAAGTCCTATATACATTTAAAAATTTGACTTTCCAAATCATTAAGGAAAGAAAAATATCAAACCTTAATAAATTGTGCTGAACACCTTTTATAACAATTAAATTTAAATTCTTAACCCTACTAGGATTATTAATAGATGAAGCATGTAATGATCTTGTATACTGTTGGCACAACCACCCTGGAAAAAGAATTTTTTGGTTATTTCATAAAGACATACATGTATACACTCACTATGCTAGACAGTTCAGGTTTTCTATTTTAGTTGACCCAATACACAAAAAGCAATATAATTTCAGGGTGGTTCTCTCAACATGTGTCTTCTCCAATTCTGTTGTTGAAATCTAATGGCCAAGGTGAAGGTGTTAGCAAATGGGAACATGAGACTGGTGATTATACCATAAAGGTTCAGATCTCATGACTGAGATTCATGACAGAAACAAACTGGCAGGATCATTGCCCCTCCTACCACTGCATGGATGCAGTGATAGCCCCCGTCTATGAGTCAGAAGACAGACCTTTACTTATAGTAGGTAATTACCAATACGGAGTCAGGTAGAAATATAAGGGCATTTAATAGGGAAAAGCCTTACTTACAGAGCGGACCAGCCAGCCGGTGGTAGTCTGTACAGCAAGAAGCAAAGAGAAACCGAAACCGAAAACGCAGTCCCCCTACTCACTCTGACCACTCCCTCACAAGCCCTCAGGTACTCTTGTAGCCAGCCCCTAAGAAGGCATGGCTACAGCTTCCCCTACATTTACTAGGTACCAAATCTATTTCTGTTTTAATGTTGGACTCTACAACCTCCAAATTTATGAGATATAACTTTGTTGTGTGTAAACTACCTGTGCATAGTGACTTATAGCATCCCAGATGGGCTAAAATATTCAGGAACATGAATATTAACAGAAAACGTAGGTAATAGGGATGATTGCTAATAGGTGAATAGACAAAGAATTGTGATATGCATAAATAATAGGCATACTTAAATAATATTTAGTAACTAAGTGCAAAATTATTGTTTAATCATACAAGGTTTATGACTTCAAACGACTATGCTCTAAGTGAAATAAACCAGATTATGTATAGTCTGTGCTATATGATTTTGTTTATCAAAGACTCTAGAAATTACAAAGTCAACCCACTAAAAGACATTATGTTAGTGACTTAAGGGAAATATGTTTGGAGGCAGCAGAAGTGAAAAAGGACACTTGAGGATAATAAACCCTCAGGACAAAGTTTTAGTGGTAATGAATGTATTCTGAATTAATTGTAAAAATGATTTCAGGCATTATACAAATATCAACCAACGCTCATCTCAAATATGTGCCAATTTTTCTCAATAATGACATTTTAACAGAATTAGCTGTAAACACATCATTGTTGTACCTGCTGCACTTTGGAAAACATTTATTTGGTCACTATTAATACTCATTCTCTTCTAACCACACCAGATATCACTCTTATGACGTCAAATTCTAACTTGCAATTTGATCTTCACTTTGTTGGACCCAATTTTTGGTTGTCTTTGCCCAGAAAACTTTTCATGCCAAGAAAACTGTCACTGTCAGTTCCTGCACACATAATTCCCCTTCAGGCAACTTAGCTGTTAATATCTTTCCCTTATTCCCTCTTTATTGAATGAAGACAGGTAATATCACCCTCAATCACTCAGTTACAACTTTTTGAAAGTATACATCAGTTTCAACTCATGTTAAGTCTATATATCTAGGTTCAATGGGGAAAACACATAGAAACAAAAGTTTAATGCCTACTAACTTGAGACTCCTAGAAAGGTCTACGACTGGTGTATCCTAACTTAGTTATAAGATATTGTATATTACTTGTTTCTTAACATGCTTAAAACACGTATCTTCATACTTCACTATCATTCCTGGTTCATTTCAAGTGGAGAGGAAGCAATCTGTCCTCTTTCCTCTATTATAGAGATATTTCTATATATTCTGTCCTCTTTCCTCTATTATAGAGATATTTCTATATATTCTACCAAAAAGGGAAGAAATTAAAAAAAAACCTTTACCTCTCTGAAGCATTGATACTTTACAGCTTCTTCTGACCATAAAAATAGACATTCTCCGTTTTCATAAGGAACTTAGGCCTTATCCAGGTTAATAATCAGATAAATTGCTTGGTTTCAAGTTCCTTCTTTTTATTTCTTTTGTGCAATGGATCTCAAAACTGGCAAATTAGTTCACTTAAATACATATCATTAAATTAAACTTGTAAGGCGTGGGTAGGTAGGGAATACCTGCATTTTACTTAACACCTTTCTGATTTCAACACATCATGATTTTGTAGAACTGCAATTCTGAAAAGAGACAATTATAAATCCACAATTTTATAGAAAGTTAAAGTTAGAAATAATTTAAACATTAGTTAGTTCAATTACACATTTGCTTTTTCCTATGCACATCACTTAACCCATCTGATTTTAACACTGTCTCTATTTCAATGATAATAACTTCCTTTATTAAAACTAAACATGTAGCCAATAATGTACTCATGTTCCCATAATATAATTACACTTAACCCTGTAAGAATGCATTTTATAATAATATTTTACTATGAAGAACTATAGCCTGAGAAAGAAGAACCCAAGGAGTCAGACAGTTCTCAGTTTTGCTACTAGGATTTAGTAGACCTTAAATCCAATCCAAACCTATATGATGGTACAAGCTATGTTCTTGCTCAAGATGGGCCATATTGTGTACCTGCTGAGTAAGGAAAATAGAATAATTAAATGTCACAAAGAGTGAAAGTGGACAGTTTAGGGCCTGGGGGACAAACTTTTATGAAATGACCACTTTTTGATGTTCAACACATGGTCAGTTCACAATCCACTGGAACTCTTAGGCAATGTCAACTATTTCACAATTCTCTTCCATTTCTGGATAACTCTAACTCACAGAAGATGCTTCCTTATATTGAGTTGAAAACTGTTCCCTTATGGCTGTCACCCTTCTGACCTGTTTCTGCCCTCAAGTTGGAATATTGATTGTGATTTCATTAAATTTAAAGCTTAATTTAGAGAGAATTGGCATTCTTACAATATTGAATCTCCTTATCCAGGAATAATTTGAGGCTCTGATTAATTCTAGTTTTCTTCAACTCTGTCCTACACAGGTGACTTTGACTACCATGGTGATACTGTGTCATAGTAGGACAAGGTGATTTTTATTTCAGAACAATTTGGGTATAAATCCTGGTTTTTCTGTTGCATGACAATTTGACTTCTCTAAGTTTATTCTTTAGTTGAGAAATGACAATGAAACCATTTACCTCACATGTTTATATGTGAAAATGCATTGCATACCATTAAGAATATAACTGACATTCATTAACATTAGCTACTGTAATTATTATTGATCATTAGGCTACTTTCTGTCACAGTAGGAAAAGATTTGACTTATACCTTTAGAAATGTGTAGGAACATCCCATAGCCTTCATTACTAAAACATTCTTCTCAAGATATGATAGTATCTTGCATCTTTATGATTTTCTTTCCCAGAATAAAATTATACATAGAATTAATTTATTATTGTTGAGGATCTTGAAGACAATACCATGTTTTCAGTATTGGATTAAACAATTTTTAGTTATCTGAGTTTCAGGGAAGCACCAGCACCTTAACTGTCTTAGCTTTAGAACCTTTGTAAAGCAAAGGTGAAGATTATTTATTGCCAGAATTGCAGTTTTAAATGAGATGGCACATTTTATAGCACTATGAATATTAACACCTGTTAAAATATAATTATAATATGTATTCACAATAAGTATAACATTGAATTGTTACTCTAAGACAAAGTGGATTTGTAATATGATGTATAAAACAGACTTACAGAACCTATATGAAAGTGGCATGATCCAGTGACTTAGACTGCTCACAGGGAAAGTCTGTTAATTCCCATAGTTAAGTTCCTTTGAAATTACTTATTTTATTCATACATTTTGTTTTGTTAGTACCCCCACCATTGTCTACTAGAAGGAAATTAAATCATTTATGGAGAAAATCTCTGGACACATATGTGAATGACTTTTAAGAGTGGTTTAACTGAAGTAGGAAGCTGCACTTTCAATAGTACTGTACTATCCCATTGGCTGGTGGCCTTTATTTCATAAAAAAGGAGAAAATATGAGCACCAGAATTCATTTCTCTCTGATAACTGACTTCTGATGCAGCCTGACTGTGACCAGCCCCCTTACGCTATCAAGAATTCCTCACCCTGCCTCTTTCTTCCTTTTTTTATCTCAAATATTTTTTCACAACAGTAAGATAAAATAGGTAATATAGAATAATGAAACTGAGGACTGGTGCATAGCTAAGTGATGATTCTTAAACCACTGTGACCATAACTATGCTAACAAGTTTAAAGTTTTCCTAGCTCCATTTTTCCACCTTCCTCTGTCAGAGCTTAACATGCATTCTGGTGGGGATTCAGAATACCAAAATACTAAGAGTACTTTGGACAGTACATTCCTAGCTCATGAGGTCTAATGGAAGAACGGGAATGTATCAGGCAGAAGGTTGGAGGACATTTATGTTATATTTCACACTATGCAAAATTTATCCAGGAAACTTAAGCCATTTAAAAATAACGTATTAAATACTTTTTTAAAAACAACATGGTGTGAAGCTGCAGTATGATTATCATTCACTGCTCTTCCTCAAATCTATTATCAGAAAGACCAGAAAAGAAAGGGATAAGTGCAACTGGGCCAGGGAAGAAACATGAGTGAATTTAAAGTTGTGGACAAGGAGAGTACAGACAATGCACCTGTATTAGTTAAAGAGATTAGCATTGGAGTCACAGAAAAGGTGTCCCGAGAGCAAGACCCTGCCCATCAAAGGCTTCTACCTGTAAAAATGCAAGTCATTTGAAAATAGAATGTAAACTGAGAAATTCCCAGGGTCATACTGAGGCCACACAGAGGCAAAGGCTACTGGGTCTAAGAGAGGATACATATCATAGTTACATTATAGAATTTGGTGACAGCATCCTTGTGGTACTAGTTTTACAAACATGAAATATGTAAGAGGGTGGGGTTGTAGGGTTTGCATCAAGGTGACAGACAGCATCTGAAAAGAGGCAATGTATGGCACTGTATAATTACCTGAAAGGAGACCTTGTGAAGCCATTACATGAAGCTGAGAATGTATCGCTTAAATTGTAGTGGAGATACAATGATGTTGGAGATGCTGTGACCATGGAACCTTTGCTGAGGAACTCTGCAGTCAATAAGGAAAAGTAGTTCAAGAGAAATGTTCTAACTCAGAAGATGACAGAGGTATAGGAACAAGTATCATCAGGCACCCTCTGCCACTCTTGAGTTCTAGAGACCTTCCTTCCTCAGCCTCTAAAATAGGTAAGACTACTGCTGTGTGCAAATATGCCTTGATATCCTTGCCTTTCTTAATGAAAGGAGTGGAGGTATTACATTATCTTCTTTCTGAAAGCAATCAGCAATCATGGTGAGAGCTCAAGCCTTGACACACAATTTGTGAGTGCCAGATGAGAAGATGAAGCCATAGAGGGACACAAAGGATGTGATAGAGACTGTATACCCAAATGCTTCTGTTATGTTCCTCAAAGCTCTATGGGAATGAACGTATTTTGTGTTTACTCTGCTGGGTGTCATTCTTGCTTTAAATTTACATTTAATCTAAAATGTTTCCTCCCATTTCTGCCTATTACAATGGGGATGTTTAAGTTGTGCCACTCTGTATTAGAAGTATATAGCTTATTATATCAAGGAATCAATGTGAGGGATTGCCTTGAGTCTCAGAAAAATCTTTGGAGCATGGAGTATCAAAGAGTCAAAACTATCTTTTAAAAAGCTGTGGACTCCTGCATTTATACTAGATTCATTTGTATTATGTTCATGAGCAGAGGGGCACAAATATTGGGAATTTAAGGTACAAAAGGGATATGTTTTAGTATCATGTTGACAAGACATAGATTTGGGTTGGGTAATTTTCATTGACAACTTAGTGTTATTTGCACTTAACTATAAAACGGATGGCATGTCAGCAAGGGACTTTGAAGAGAGGGTCTACTTAATGAGAAGCACCACCATGAATGTCAGCAGCACTGTTCCATGAAGCTGGCTGGGGTCTTGTATGGAATAAAAGAGAATTGTGAAGACCTGCCTTCAACTTTCTGTTTCCTGACTGCAAGCATTGACTATGACAAGGCACCTCACACTCCTGCGACGCTTTTCATGCTGCTTTATACACAATTCTTAAGATAGTTTTGGCCTATATTTTAAATCAAATTCATCTATCCTCTGATAGTTTTCCATAGATAATTTATTCATGATAAATAAGATACTTCATTCTATACAAACAAAATAATGTTGTTCAGTGAATATCCTTCATATTGCAAACAAAAGAGGGAAATTTCAGCTCATTATAATAGTTATTAAATAGAAATCTTAAGAAGGTAGGAGAAAAATGGTTATATTATTTTTATATATGGGAGAAATTTTTTTATAAACTCATTGTACCTAAACTAATTGGTTAAATATAGTTATTTAAAGTAACAAATGAGAGCAGCAATCTCTTATTTCCCAGTTGCACACTATTTTTTCCTTGTTACCATTCATCTGAAGATTAGAATGAACTTGAAGTCATGTTTCTCCTGGTGATAAAGACTCAGAGCACAATGAACTATGCATTTCTGTGTAGGTAGAACATAATTAGGACTTTTTGTGTTTTTTATTATAATAGTGACTAAAAATCTAAGTTTTTAAAATGTTGTATAACTCTCTTCAGATTTGTTGTTCACTGAAACAACTTGCTGGAAGGAAAGCACAATTATTTTCGAAATGAGGGAGAATTCATAGAAAGGTTTCCTACTTGTTTGATTTAAAAACTTTCTCTTAAAGAGAAAGGGAATATACTTTTAGCAGTGGAATTAATGACTGCACAATTTTATGAGCTCAGCAAATTTAGTACTTATTTTATGTATTGTTAAGGTTTTGGTATATTTTAAAATGATTGTATTTCCACATTTCTAAGTCAAAGGCAGGCTTTGAATTAATTCCTGAGTGTAATCTAATAAAAATCCTGTTCTTGAGAATAAAGACACTGTGTTTTGTATCCAAAAATGGCATTAAAATAGATTATAATATTTATCAACTATCAGCCAGCTTTCAGGAATTTGATAGGTAAGTTTATTGCTACATCTCTGTCATGTTTTAATTTTAGTAAATGTACTAAATATAAAGCAGGCATGTTTCTGATACTCAGAAGTTTGTCCACTTTTCAGTAATCACACATATAAGTTCAAATTAAGGATCTTTCCTACCATTATTACTGTGCACAGGTTCTTTGGCTTATTTGTCTTTTTCATGGGCCACTATATCAAATAGATCAGTCTACCTTCATCCTTACTGCATAGTGGAGATTAAGCCTCCTGCTTCCATCTCCAGAGTGCTCAAATGAGCCAGGTTCTCTATACAAGGTTGAGGATCAAACTTGTGGCTTCTTGAATGTTAGACAATTAATGTACATCCACAACCCCTTGCTTTTGTTTAGAAATAACTACAAGCAATAAAGAAGTAACGACAATTATTTAGAGCTAGATGAAAATCTACTATAAAAAGAATAAAAGAAATTATGAAAGATTTATATTAACAGTTAATTTTACAAGTGGGAGTGTGTAAAAATTAATGACAAGAAAATTTGGGCTTCAGCTATTTCATGTCATCTAAATTCATCCTATGTGGGATATTGTTGACACTCAAGTTCTTCATTTGGGAGGATTTTCTTCTAGAATTTCTTTGACATTGTATTCACTTCTATTGTTTCTTTTTTCTTTACTTCCTTTTTCCTGGAATATTTATTGTAAAAGGTTGAGTAGCCTGATATTATTCACTGATGACCTTACTTTATTTTCATTGATGTCAAACTCGTTTATAAAATATTTCTTTAATCTTACTAGCAGACTTTTGTCTCTTTGAAACTCATTTCAATCATAAGTTATACAAACAATGGAATAACATTGATATAAGTAATAATGACGTTTCCTTTTATAATTAGCTCATCATTTTGTTTTATCGCTTTAAGGATTTGACTATAGATTTTTATCTAATTGATTTCTATAATGTAAATGTAAATTAATTAACAAGATTGTTTACTTCTCTACACCAATATCATAATTTAGAACATGGTATGATTCTGTGTTTTACTATTTCATTACTCAATATTTCTCAAATGAAATTTTATGATGTTGTGCTACCCTTACATTTTAAACCTAATCCCTACTACTTAGTCTTAAATCAAAAGCAGAAACATATTTCAAAGAAATGTTTAATATTTTTCTTCTCCATCCATGACCATAAGGCTTTTTCTAAATATCCAGGGAAAGGTACATCTCATTAATATAGAAATAACATAATTCACAAGGCCCCGAGTTCAGACCCAGTACTACAAAAATAACCAACTATTAAATAAAGAATCAGCATGATGGAAGGAAAATGTGAACGGTGAAGGCAAAATTCTGAGTCATCATAACTACCAAGAGATGAACATTTACAATGTACCAGGCAATGAATGGAATGATGTTTTGCTTCTTCATAATTGCAAACTAAAAATGCAAGAACTATCATTAAGAAAACCAGGGTGTGAGAAGACTGAACACTATCCAATATTTTCTATGCAACACACAGCATCTGGAATCAACAAAAACTCTAAGTCATTTAAGATGCAGAATTCTTAATACTTTACAAATATTTTACCACTTCTCTCAACAGAGAGTGATAGAAAGCAGGTTCGAAGCTGTGGAAGTTCCATCTCAGTCCTGTTTCCTAAAGACAGTGAGACTTTGAAGGTACTCTGGGGGAACAGAGAATTAAAAAGATGAAATGTTTTCCATTCCAAAGAGAATGAGAGTAATAATCCGAGGGACAATATAAGAACTCATTAGATCTTAATGGGAAACTCTTATTTATTCATAATGAAGGCTGGCCTCTGTATCCTGAGTGTCTTCTCGTGTGCACATAATCTGAGGTGGCAATTGAACCTGGTCAAAAACTCAGTTAAAATAGAAATAAATAGAGACCTGCATACAAAAGGAAATTGGTTAGTGCAAGTGAGACTTCTAGCCAGCAAATAAGAGAAGAGTGTTTTGGAAAGACTTTGTATACTACATGACCATAACCATGGACCAGTGTATATAAATTAGCTTCTATGTTACATTTTCCAAACCTAGAGGAACTGAGGTATTTTAAATCTTTTTGAATAGGAAATATCATTAAAACTGAGGCCAAATAAAATCAATACAGGGAGAAAAACATGAAGGTGAAGAAGTCATGTCTTTGTATTAGTATTTTGCTTGTAAAAATAAAGATTGTGCCAATTGAAAACCAAAAATTTTAAACTAATAACAAATACTGTTATCCATAACTCACTTTCAGAAATGGAAAAAAATCCTTACAAGCCTAAAAATTATCAAAGAAAATTTAATTCAAATTTCCTATACTTTAAATATTTTAATTTTATCTGCATATGAGTTGTAGGGAATAACTCCTTACTATTAAGAGTAATGGAGCTTCTTTATTCAGATTTATTTACTTTATTTTACGTATATGGGTGTTTTTGCCTGAATGTATATACTTGTATGATATGCATGCCTGATGCATGATGCCCATGACATTTGGAAGAGGGGCCGGAATCCTAGTAACTGGCATTAATGGGTAGCAGTGAGCTGCCACATGGGTGTTAGGAACTGAACCCAGGTTCTATGCAAGAAACAAGTGCTCTTAAGCACCAGACTACTCTCCATCATTAATAATGATAGGACTTAGTAAGCATTTGAAGACAGAAAGGGTGCTGTCTGTAAAGAAGCTCACAGAAGCCCACTGGGAAACCATGTGGAAGAAGGGGAGGAAGGATCATAGGACTCAGTGGAGTCAGGGGCATCACAAGAAAACCCACAGAAACAGTTAATCTGGCCCATAGGAGCTCACAGGGACTGAACTAACATCCAGGCCCTTTATATATATTTATATGGAACAGTTATGTAACTTTTGTCTTCTTGCGAGACTACTAAAAGTGAGAGCAGAGGAAGTCTCTGACTCTGTTGCCAGGTTTTAGAACTCATTACTCCTACGAGATTGCCTCATCTAGCCTTAACAGAAGAGGCGGTGCCTAGTCTCACTGCAACTAGATATTCTATGGTTGGCTGATATGCATGGCGGGGTGGGGGGAATCCTTATCTGAAGAGAAACAGTAGAGGAGGAGAGGATGGGAGGCGGTGGGGGAAGAAACTAGTAAGAGAAGAGAAAGAGGAAACTTCGGTTGGTATGTAAAAAACAAAAAATAAATAAATAAACAAAAACAACAATGAAAAAATCTCACAGAAGCTTATCTTCTGAAATTTATTTCTTACATAACGACTATCCCAAAGTCCACACCTATGCTAGAAATAAGTACTGAACTACTACAGGAGGTCCCGTAGATTTCCGAGGTCTCCTCACTGAAACTTAACTTTCTTGGGGTCTGGTCAGTCCCATGCCGGCATACCAGCTATCAGTCTGGGGTGCAAGAGCTCCCCGTTGTTCAGGACAGCTGTTTCTGTGGGTTTCACCAGCCTGGTCTTTACCCCTTTGCTCTTCTTCACTCGTCCTTCTCTGCATCTGGATTCCAGTTCAGTTCAGTGATCAGTTGTGGGTGTCTGCTTCTACTTCCACTAGCTGCTGGATGAGGGCTATCGGGTGGCATATAAATCAGTCATCAATCTCATTATCAGGGGAGGCCATTTAAGGTAGCCTCTCCTCTGTTGCTTAGATTGTTAGCTGGTGTCATCTTTGTAGATCTCCAGACATTTCCCTAGTGCCTGATTTTTCTGTAAATGGAACTTATTTATTACATAAAGACTATCCTATATATCTATAAAAACCTGAGTCTGAATTTTGGTAGGTAGGTGATAGATGACAGTCTGTTCATCATCATTATTTTTCCATGCATTATAATAATTGGGATTTCCTAGTAAGTGAGGGTAGTTAGACTACTATTGTACAGAGATTGTATTTGTTATAAAGCAATTTTCCTATAGAATACTAGAATGGCTCCTTGTAGAGTTGTAAATAAAATGGCAAGATATTGTTGCATAACTAAACAGAATGCTGAGGCCTTAATTATGTTATCCAGAGACAAGTATCTTTAACTGTGAATAATGGATTAAATACCTATCTCATTGCTTAAATCTAATGTCAGATTTGGACACTGTTTTTCTATTTAATTTAAGAATGAAAGGCAGGTCCACATGAACTGAATATATAGGACACAAAGAAGTAGATGTGTCCTCCTTAGTAGCTGATGGTGTATGGTGGAATCAGTGTATTTAAATTGAATATCTGTTTATCAAAATAGAATTGCTCACTTTCCCCCTTCGCTATTCTCCTTTCAACCCTCCCATGTCCCTCCTCTTCCTTTATCCCTTACTCCCTCTCAAATTGATGGCTCATTGATTATTATTAATTATTATTATCATTATTATTGTCACACACCCACATCACATACATATATATATGTATATATATACATATATATATATATATATATATATATATATATATATATTACAGAATCTGTTTACTGTGGCTTGCATGTATAAGATTTGAAGAATAGAAGAAAACAAGAAAGGACTTACCTTAATAGAGGGAGACATTTTAGGTTTACAGAGAAATCAGGTACTAGGGAATGGTCTAGAGACCTATAAAGATGACACCAACTAACAATCTAAGCAACAGAGGAGAGGCTACCTTAACTGCCTTCCCCTGACAATGAGATTGGTGACTGTCTTATATGCCATTGTATAGCCTTCATCCAGCAGCTGGGGAAAGTAGAAGCAGATACCCAGAACTAATCACTGAACTGAACTGGAATCCAGTTGCATAGAAGGACGAGTGATGAGCAAAGGAGTCCAGACTAGGCTGTTGAAACCCACAGAAACAGCTGACCAGAACAACAAGGAGCTCTTGGTCCCCAGACTGAAGCTGGGATACCAGCATAGGACTGATCCAGACCCCAAGAAAGTAAGTTTTAGTGAAGAGACCTCAGAAATCTATGGGACCTCCTGTAGTAGTTCAGTACTTATCCCTAGCATAAGTCTGGACTTTGGGAGCTCAATCCACACACATGGGTATTTCCTGAGCCAAGACACACGTGGGTGGGCCTAGGCCCTATCCCAAATGATATGATAGACTCTGATGATCCCCTATGGAAGGCCTCACCCTCCCTGGGGCGCAGAAAGGATATGTGATAGGTAGGGTTTTAGTTGGGGAGGTGGTAGGGAAGGAGGGGAGGGAGTGGGAACTGGGATTGACATGTAAAACAATCTTGTTTCTAATTAAAATTAAAAATAATAAAAAATAAAATATTTTAGGAATAAGCACTTTTTTTCCAGTTATTTTATTTAAATTGTTTTACACATCAATCCCACTTCCCTCTGCCTCTCCTCCTCCCTTGCCCCCCGCCACTAACACCCTACTTATTCCAAACCCTTTGTGCTCCCCAGGGAGGGTGAGACCTTCCATGGGGGGTCTTCACAGTCTGTCAAAGCCTTTGGGATATGGCCTAGGCCCTCCCCTGTGTGTCTAGGCTGAGAGAGTAACCCTCTATGTGGAATGGGCCCCAAAGTCCATTCCGGTGCTAGGGAAAAGTACTGATCTACTACAAGAGGCCCCTTAGATTTCCAAGGTCTCCTAACTGACACCCACGTTCATGGGGTCTGTATCAGTCCCATGCTGGTTTCCCAGCTATCAGTCTGGGAACAAAGAGTTCACCCTTGTTCAGGTCAGCTGTTTCTGTGGGTTTCACCAGCCTGGTCTTGACCCCTTTGCTCATCACTCCTCCTTCTCTGCAATTAGATTCCTGCTCAGTTCAGTGTTTAGCTGTGGATATCTGCTTTTACTTCCATCAGCTGCTGGATGAAGGTTCTATGATGACATATAAATTAGTCATCAATCTCATTATCAGGGGAGGACATTTAAGGAAGCCTCTCCTTTGTTGCTTAGATTGCTAGTTGGTGCCATCCTTGTAGATCTCCAGACATACTAGAAAATGGAAAGGTCTCCTATACTCTTGGATAGGTAGGACCAACACTGTAAAAATGGCAATCTTGCCAAAAAACAATCTACAGATTCAATGCTATCCCCATCAAACTACCGGCCCAATTCTTCACAGACCTTGAAAAACAATACTCAACTTTATATGGAGAAGCAAAAGACCAAGGATATCCAAAACAACCCTGTACAATAAAGGAACTTCCAGAGACATCACCATTCCCAACTATTATAGAGCTATAGTCCTGAAAACAGCTTACTATTGGCACAACAATAGACAGGTAGACGAATGGAATTGAGTTGAAAACCCTAATATTAACCCACACACCTATGAACACCTGATTTTTGACAAACAAGCTAAAGTTATACATTGGAATAAAGAAAGCATCTTCAACAAATGGTGCTGGCATAACTGGATGCTGGCATGTAGAAGACTGAAGATAGGCCCGTGTCTGTCACCATGCACAAAACTTAAGTCCAAATGGATCAAAGACCTTAACATAAATTGAGCCACACTGAAGTTATTAGAAGACAAAGTGGGAAGTACCCTTGAATCAATTGGTACAGGAGACTGCTTCCTGAAGCACTTTTTTTTGGAAAACAACTTGTAGGGTTTATGTCTATCCATCCCTCTCTTAGCAGCCCCCAGTTACCTCTAGTTCTTTGTCTAGAAAGAGATCCTGTGAGATTTCCCCATTCAGTGTCATCATAGCTATCAATATTATCATTGGAAAAGTCTTGTTTAGGCAATCTCTTATCAAAGAAATTTTCTGTACAGGAAACTATTGCAGAAACTACAATGGTCATAATGCAAAGATGGCAGATCCTGTGTATTACAGCTCCAATGGATGCATCAACACAACTCCTGAACCTAAACTTCTAGCGATATTGGAGTAGAAGGGGCAAAAAGATTACAAGAGCTGGGGGACCAGGGAATCTTCTGTGAAACATTGTCTCTTAGAAATAGTGGGGAATCTTTCCTAATGATACTACAACAATATGGCTCTGGTCAGCATTTTTATTTTCAGTACTACAGATGAAACCTGCAGCCTTCTCTGCATATGGTAGGTCAGTGAACTATAGACCACCTATTATACTCTTTATTTTGAGAGTTTCAGCTAGTTGCCCAACTGATATTGAACTTATTCTATAGTACAGAGTGGCCTTGAGCTCTTGCTGTCACCATTTCCCTATCAGCTGCGATTACAGGATTTGGCCACCAGACACCACTGATTAAAAATTCATGCAGTCACAATTAACCAGATAGCACAAAATGTTATTGGCAGAGTGCTTAGGCTAAAATTTGTCTTCTATAATACCTAGTATGATGGCTTTGCCTTTGCCTTACTTCTCAGTGCTAGAAACCCTGTGAAGTGTAACAGTACAGCCTTCATGAAACTGTGCAATAGATTAAATAAGTCTATCTGAGCAAGGCTCTTTTGATTGTGTCTCATACATAATAAGCACCATTCATTCAGTGCAATTGTATTTTCTTACTGTGATGGGTAGAGTTTTTTTATATTCAAAATATTTTCTACAAGTTTGGGTGTTTTTCTTTTGTTTGCGGTAAATAATTCTTTAAAACTGGTGAGATGGCTCAACAGGAGAAGCACTTGTTACATAATGAGCAGGCTGAGCCCCAGAAACCATGTAAATATGGATGGAGAGATTCAGCTCCAACAAGTTATCACACACACACACACACACACACACACACACACACACACACACACACACACACACACACTTAACAATAATAAATATGCAATTTTAAATAATTATATTACTGGGGGCAGTGAGTTTCAATATTTATTTATTTTAATATCTCAAAGGGCTCATTAACTATAGATCAGTGGGATTTAGTGTGCTTCAAATTAATAGATAATTGAAGATTTTCATTTTCAATTAATTGAGAAACAACTAATAAATCCTAAGTAGAATAGTCTAAACAAAAACAGTTTTGCATAAAAGAAATACATTTTCAAAAGTGAAAATATTTTATGAACTTCATTGAATTCATTTGTTAGTTCTGACAGCATTTAGTGACATCTTTAGGGCTTTCTATCTGCAAGATTAGTGATGATTTCATTTGCCTCAGCAAGCTCTTGCTCTAACTAGGACTTCCAGAACTGTGGAGAAAATGGTGAAAGTAGATATCCTTGTCTAGTACCTTCATTAGAGGAAGAACTTTCAGCTTTTCACAATTGAATATGCTGCTGATTTGGGCTTATTAAACTCATTATTGTGCTGTGGCACATTCTTTCTCTATGTGTATGTTGTCAAGAGTTTCTAGTAATAAAAAAACATATGCAGACTTTGAGGAGATACAGGTGGCAGCACACTTCTATAGTACCAGTAACAGGAAGTGGAAGAGGGTGACCGCAGATTCCAGGCCCGCCTAGGCTAAATATGGAATAACCACATTTTAAAAGAAAAACAAAAATAAATTATGAATTTTGTCTAATGCTTTTTCTAAAACTCTTATGGTGATTATATATTTTTCTCTTTATTTCATTAATGTATATTTTATTGTTGTTACAACATTAGAACACAGATATTTGCCAATTTTAATTCCCTTCTTGGAATTACAAAATGTACTAAAATTAAAACTAATGAAAATATTGAGTGATATTTTTATTTTTATAAATATGATAGTTGGCTCAATAGAAAAGATCTGAGGTTTTGCATATACATCTTCATGTATTTCCTTGCAAACATGTCATTGTACATTTAATATATAAATATTTGAATGATATCATGTAGATTGTTTTGAACATACTATTCCAAATGTTTTTCACACTTAAAGGGTCAATTCTAAGAGATAACTTTCAAAATATACTTTGCAACAATGTTCTTTCCTTTTATATTAAAACATTGATTTTTCATATAAATTGAATGGAACATTTATGGACAAGATTTTGTAAAACCATATTAGACATTGGGAAATTTAGTTCAACAGCTCAGTGATACATTTCATTATTTGAAATAATAAAATTACTCTCAGTGGTATAAATATTGGACTTATAGTGGGAGATAAATGCTATCAATAATTTTAATTCTCGTTTGAAACCACGAATTTCATTACTACAAATGCTGACAATTATTTTGCTTGAGAAAACCAGCTTCCTTAATGTCAGAACCCACGGTATTGACTCCCTACCATCTTGACTTAAGGTCAGACAGTTCAAAATTTTTCTTGCTTTTGAAGACCAAATAACATGCTTTCTTGCCATTCCTCTGAAGTGGCAGGCAAGTCCACCAGTCTCCCCCCACACACACTCTTTCCCTACCTTCCCCCCACTCCCTTTCCACAATAAAACTTTCCACATGAAAAAAAAAATGACGAAATGACAATATGTTTGGTCAAAGTCATGGCTACTTGATATCATACTCTTCAAGACCAAATAACAGGATGTTTGACTTAGGGCTTGGTAACTAGATGTTTTGAGAATTAAGGAGGTAGGTAATTGTGCTTGTTTGTTCCTTATATCATGGTAAGGAAGTCTTTTGCCCTCCCCTTTTGCTTGAGGTATGAGTGCTGTAAGTAATAAACTTGGGACTGCTGCAGTATTCACTGAGAGCCCCTCCAACACTGTCTTCTGTCTTTTGTCTCTTTTCTTTTTCAGTCCTCACTCTGCTTTTCAGGCACTTTTGAACAGGTTGGCTGGTACCAACAGCTTAATATCTAAGTCAGTTTCCATCAAATCTGAATAATTATAGTTTGTTTCTCAATGGAATTTTTTGAAGTAAAAATGTGTCCTAAGAATGGGCATCTCATTCTGCCTCCAGTTCATACTATCTTAGGTATACATTTTTATGTACAATGTTATAGAGTGAAAGAGTAATCTCTGGGATAATAGGTCACACTATGTTGAGTGTGGTATTTTGCAAAGTATCTAGATTCTCAATACATGTGTGTGTGTGTGTATGTGTGTGTCTGTGTGTCTGTGTGTGTGTGTGTGTGTGTACATGTGTGTGTGTGTATGTACATTTGTGTGCATATGTGTCCCTGTGCATGCACTTTCTCATTTATGCGTGTGCAGGTAAATGTGTCCATATATATGAGTCCAGAGGTCTCAATGGCTTCACTCATCAATTGTATCTCACCATTTCAGGCTAAGTTTGCTGGCCAATGCGCCCCAGGGATGCACATATATGGACTCATCCCCCAGATGGTTATAAATTGCCATTGCTCCAGCTTTTTAATTGAGTTCTGGAGATGTGAACTCAATTCTTCATGCTTGCTCAGTATAGTTTTACTAACTGTGGTGACTAATCTTAATTATCAAGATGATTTGCCAAGGAAGAGAGGCAATCTCAGTTGAAGAACTGCCTCTATCAGATTGGCCCATGGACATGTTTTTGGGTCATTGTTTTGATTACTAGTTGATATACCAGGATATGATTAGCTGTGGCCAGTACCACACCTGTGTAAATGGGCTGTGGTATAGACAGCACATATTGGGCCTGAGAGAAAACAAGTATCAGAACTCTTCCAACATCTCTGCTTCATATCCTGCCTTGAGTCTCCATTGTCTTTCTTAGATGGACAAAACATTGAAAGCCAAATGTGCCCTTTACACCCAGGTTGCTTTTTGATTGTAGTGTTTACCATAGCAATAGAAAACAAACTAAAACTTCAACTGATGTTATCGTCTCAGTCTCTAGTTATAAATGTTTTTAGAGTAAAGAAATGATGACAGGTGTTTGAAATGATGGATCAAGTCTTTTCATAATGTATACATGTGAAACTATTGCATGTCAAATGAAAGTAAAACTTTAAAAAATTTAATCTACTGCATATAACATAACACTTCATTATTTATTTTTCCTGTTAATAAAGTAAAGTGAAATTTGGACAATAGTGGTGTATGCCTTTAATCCTAGGACTTGGGAGGCAAAAGAAGTTGGATCTCTGTGAGTTTGAGACTAGCCTGGTCTACAGAGCGAGTTCCAGGGCAGGCTCCAAAGCTACAAAGAGAAACTCTGTCTCAAAGAACCAAAATAAATAAATTAATAAATAAAGTGTTAAAGATATGTACTCAGGGTTGAGACTTAATAAAGCTAAAATTTTAATATCAAAGTCAGCCTTATGTGAAACAATTTGTTTACTTTTCTTCACTGTGAGTTGGTAATGGAAACTACAGTGACAGTAGGTAGTAATAAGTACTATAGTGAAAAGTAGAAAGGCTAATGATACTGCTTTGAGTGGTTCTGGGGTATCAGCCATTATACTGACCATGTTTATAATAATATTAGTCATATAACTTTCATGTCATAGAACTGATAACATAAATAGTAAAATTCAATGTTCTTACTACATTCTTAAAGGTGTACAACCACCATTTAAAAAAGCACCAAACATATTAGCAAGAAATGATCTTTTGGGAAATCATTGTTTTAATAGGTCAATGGATCTGAATGTATTCTGAACATTTCATGTAAGCAGAGCTGTACAAGATATGGTCATCTATGTCTGGCATTCAGTTAATATTTTCAAACTCCACCCATGTTGCATTATGTATTTGTCTTATTTTTAATTTAGAAACAGTCATTTTACATATGAATTCTCCTGTTCCCTCTCCCTCCCAACCTCCCATGCCCCCTAACAACCTCCCCAACCCACTCCCCAGGATAATGTGGCTTCCCACAGGGATCATCAAAGTCTGTCACATCATTTGGGGGAGGACCTAGGCCCTCTTCTGTGTATCTGGGCTAAAATAGTATCCTTCCATAGGGAATGGGCCCGCAAAGTCCCTTTGTGCACTAGGGATAAATACTAGTTCCACTATTAGAGGTCCCATAGACTTTCCAGGCCTCCTAACTGGCACCCATATTCAGAGGGGTTGTTGGGTCTAATGCTGGTCCCCCAGGTTTATGACTGGGATCCTTGTGCTCTCACTAGGTCAGGTCACATGTTTCTGTAGGTTTTTCCAGCATGGTCTTGACTCCTTTGCTCGTCCCTCCTCCTTCTCTACAACTGGAGCCGTTCCAGGCTTATGGCTCAGTGCTTAGCTGTGGCTGCCTGCTTCTGCTTCCACCAGCAACTGGATGAATGCTCTAGGATGGAAATTAAGGTAGTGATCAATCTCATTATAGGGGAAGGGAATCAAAGGAGGCCTCTCCACTGTTGCCTAGATTCTTAGTTGGGGTTATCTTTGCGAATCTCTGATCATTTCCCTAGTGCTCGATTTCTCTTTAAATATATACTAGCTCTCTCTAGAAGGTATCTCTTCTTGCTCTCCTCTGTTCCTCCTCTGACTCAGTCTTCCTGGTCCCTCTTGTTCTCTTCCCTCCTTCACTTCTTCCCTTCTCTTTTTCCTACATCCTGCCCCTCCCTGACCCCCCCCACCCCAAGTGCTCACAATTTGTTCAAAAGTTCTTGTCCCTTTCCCCTTCTTGGGGGTCCATGCATTTATCTCTTAGTGTCCTCCTTGTTTGCTAGTTTCTCTGGTGGTGTGGATTGTAGGCTGGTAATTCTTTGCTCTATGTCTAATATCCATATATGAGTAAGTTCATACCATGTTTGTCTTTTTGTGACTGGGTTACCTCACTCAGGATGGTTTCTTCTAGTTCTATCTATTTGCTTGCTGGCATAACTGGATGCTGAAATGTAGAAGACTGAATATAGATCCTTATCTATCACCATGCACAAAACTTAAGCGCAAAAGGATCAAAGACCTCAACACAAATCCAGCCATGCTAAACCTCTTAGAAGAGAAAGTCTGAGGTACCCTTGAAAGAATTGGCACAGTAGACCACTTGTTGAACATAACTCCACTAGGACAGACACTGGGATCAACAATTAATAATTGGGACCTCCTGAAACTGAGAAGCTTCTGTAAGGCAAAGACACAGTCAACAAGATATAGCAGCCCACAGAATGGGAAAAGATCTTCACTAACCCCACATCTGACAGAGGGCTGATTTCCAAAATATACAAAGAACTCAAGATGCTAGTCACCAAAACACCAAACAATCCAATTGAAAAGTGGGGTACAGAACTAAATAGACAATTCTCAATAGAGGAATCTAAAATGGCTAAAAGACACATAAGAAAGTGTTCAACATCCTTAACCATCAGGATCAAAACAACCCTGAGATACCATCTTACTCCTGTCAGAATGGCTAAAATAAAAAACACCAATGACAGTCTTTGCTAGAGAGGATGTGGACAAAGGTAACCCTCCTCTATTGCTGGTGGGAGTGCAAACTTGTATGGCCACTTTCGAAATCAGTATGGCGGTTTCTCAAGAAAATGGGTATCAGTCTACCTCAAGATATAGCAATTCCTCTCTAAGGCATATACCCAAAAATGCACATTCATACAACAAGGACATATTTTCAACTATGTTCATAGCAGTGTTGTTTGTAATAGGCAGAACCTTGAAGCAATCGAGATGCCCCTCAACCAAAGAATGGATGGAGAAAATGTGGTACATTTACACAATGGAGTATTACTCAGCAGGAAAAAAAATGAAATCTTGAAATTCACAGGCAAATGAATGGAACTGGGAGAAATCATCCTGAGTGAGGTAACCCAGTCTTTTTCTTTTCTTTGTGTGCATGTAAGCACACACGTATGTATTGTATGTATGTGTGTGTATGTGTGTGTGTGTGCCTTTTGTGCATGCAGGTGGCTAAAATTGACAGAAGAGAGCACCTGATCCTGAGGAAGTGAAGTTACAGTTGGCTGTAACTTATGTGGGGACTTAGATTCACACTAGAGTAGAAAGTGCCCTTAACCCTGATACATCTCTTCAGGTCCTTAACATGTATTCTTAACAAATGGTATCTTCACCAAGTAATTTTTCCTGCCAGATTGTATTTCACTGTATAGCTATATAAAATTTTTACAAATTCATTTATCAATTTATTGGTAATTTTGATTGGTTTTGCTTTGTGCCAATATTATGCATCATGTTGCTACAAATGTTCAGGTGCAAGATTTCTGAATACATATTTTCCATTCTCTTGATCATGTATCAAGAATACCTCTCATTTTAGTAATTTGAAGAGCTGTCAACATATTTCCTCGTCTATCTGAACAAATTGCCATTACTACAAGCAATGTGTAAAGTGCCCAACTTCTTTTTCACATTTATGATACATACTTTATTATAGCCATGGTAGAAGATTTCAAATAATAACAAATTATGGTTTTGTATTTTATCTTTCTAGAGAGTAGTGATATAACTTGGTGTGATTTTTGATGGTCTTTCCTCCTCTTTCAGCTCATCACAATTTTGAGAAAATACCTTATTATGTATCACTGGTAAACCTATCATTCCTAACAGATCAGACCTGCCATGAACTTGTGGTTATCCTTTTACATTTGTCTCCAAAGTTTTTGCCACTTTCCAGCCATTTTTATGTCTTCTTTAGAATACTATTTACTTGGATCCATTGATCTATTTTCAAATGGATTATCATTTTATTTTTGAGTTAAAATAGATTTTATAGATTCTATACCATAAATCCTTATCAGATGCATGAGTTGCAAATACTTTTTAATGTTCTCTGAGTTGTGTGGATTACATTGGTAATTGTTCATAGTGAGTTCCCACTGAGACTTCTTTGTTGTTTTATCTGAGAAGATAGTACTTACTTGAAGGGCACAATGCTCTGTTCTTATTTCTTCTCTTCAGTCTTGTAATGTTAACATTTAAGTCTTTACTACATTTTGAATTAACTTTGACTTACAGTATAAAAGAAGGGAGCAAATCTTGTACATGCAGATACACAGTTTTCCTGGTACCATCTGTTGAGAGACTGTTCTTTAGCCTCTTAAATTGTATTGGGGAATCTTTTAACAAAACTATTGACCATTAATATAATGATTCTCTATGGACTCTTTATTCTATTCCTTTATTTTTGCTGCAGTGCACTGGGTGATTTTCTGTACTATGTTGGTTTCTATGCTTTGAAGGTATGAGGTTCAACTTTGCTTTTCATATCTCAGGTTGTCAGGGATAAGAGTACCTTGTATTTCTGTGTTAATTTTACTGTCATTCATGTCTTTTATACAAAAAGTGGACAGCTAAGATTTTCTAAAGTTTACATTAAATCTATTGGCCTGTTTCTTCCATTTCTTAATAATGTTATTTCCTGATTCATAAATATAGGACATCTCATTTATTTAGTGCTTTATTTTTTCTACAGTATCATACCATACTTTTTGGTATGCCTAGGTTTGTTTCATTCATCATGATGCTACTGTAAATGAAATTTTCTTCATAAATGAATTTCTGTGTTGATTGTTGCTAAGGTATAGTAACATGATGGAGTATTGTGTATTGGTATTCTATCCTGCACACTTACTTAAAATGTTTACCCACTCTATATAGTTTGAATATCAGCCCTCTGTCAGATGTGGGGTTGGTGAATATCTTTTCTCAGTCTATGGGCTGTCATTTTGTCTTGCCAACTGTGTCCTTTGCCTTACAGAAACTTCTCAGTTTCAGGAGATCCCATTTATTAATTGTTGATCTCAGTGTCTGTGCTACTGGTGTTATGTTCAGGAAGCAGTCTCCTGTACCAATTAATTCAAGGGTATTTCCCACTTTATCTTCTAATAGGTTCACTGTGACTGGGTTTATGTTGAGGTCTTTGATCCATTTTGACTTAAGTTTTGTGTAGGGTGAAAGGCATGGGTCTATCTGTAGTCTTCTACATGTTTGCATCCAGTTATGCCAGCACCATTTGTTGAAGATGTTCTCTTTGTTACAGTGTAAATATTTTGATTGTTTGTCAAAAATCAGGTGTTCTTAGGTGTGTGGGTTAATATAAGGGTTTTCAACTCTATTCCATTGGTCTACCTGTCTATTTGTGTGCCAATACCAAGCTGTTTTCAGGACTATAGCTCTGTAATAGAGCTTGAAGTCAGGGATGGTGATGCCTCCAGAAGTTCCTCTATTGTACAGGGTTGTTTTGCCTATCCTGGGTCTTTTGTTTCTCCATATAAAGTTGAGAATTGTTCTTTCAAGGTCAGTGAAGAATTGTGTGGGGGTTTTGATGGGGATTGCATTGAATCCGTAGATTGCTTTTGGCAAGATTGCCAATTTTACTATGTTGATCCTGCCTATCCAAGAGCATGGGAGATCTTTCTATTTTCTGGAATCTCTCCAAAACTAAGTAGACAATTCTCAATAGAGGAATCTAAAATGGATGAAAGACATATAAGAAAGTGTTCAACATCTTTAGCCATCAGGGAAATGCAAATCCAAACAACTCTGAGATAACATCTTACTCCTGTCAGAATGGCTAAAATCAAAAACACCAATGACATTTTATGCTGGAGAGGATGTGGAGAAAGAGGAACACTCCTCCACTGCTGGTGGGAGTGCCAACTTGTACAGCCACTTTGGAAATCAGTATGACGACTCCTCAAGAAAATGGGAATGAGTCTACCACAAGATCCAGCAATTCCACTCCTAGGTATATAACCAAAAGAAGCACATTCATACACAAAGTTCAACGATGTTCATAGCAGCATTGTCTGTAATAGTCAAAAACTGGAAGCAGCCTAGATGCCCCTCAACCGAAGAATGGATGGAGGAAATGTGGTACATTTACATAATGGAGAACTACACAGCAGTAAAAAATAATGGAATCTTGAAATTTGAAGGAAAATGGATAGAACTCAAAGAAACCATTCTGAGAGAAGTAACCCAATCACAAAAAGAAAAACATGATATGTATTCACTCATATGCGGGTTTTAGACAAATAGTAAGGGATTAGCATCCTACAATCTACAGTGCCAGAGAAATTAGTAAACAAGGAAGACCCTAAAAGAGACAAACTTTGTCCCCTGGAGAAGGGGAAAGGGTCACAATCCTCTGAGCAAATTGAGAACATGGGAAGAGAGGGGAGGAAGCTACGAGTGTGAGAAGGGAAGAAAAGGAAGGATGCAGAGGTCACGAGGAAGCAGAAATTTTGAGTCAGGTGTAGATTACAAGAAAGGGACATATGATATGTAGGATTTTAGTTGGGGGGTGGTAGAGGAGGAAGGGAGGGAGAAGGAAACTGGGATTGTCATGTAATTCAATCTTGTTTGTAATTCAAATATATAAAAAATAAAAAACTAAAAAAAACAGAACACAGAAAAAATGTTTACTCACTCTAATAAATCTTGTATGATGACTCCTCTGAATTTTCTATGTACAAAATCATATAATCTGCAAATAAAGATACTTGTATATCTTTATTTTCACCATTATTTTACTTCTATTCACTGCTTAATTTCACTGACATGTGTTCCCAGTAGGATTTGAATAAAAGTATTGACAGTATACAGATTACCTCACTCCTGAGTTTAGGGGAAAGACATCAGTATTTCACTTTTAAGAATGAGATTACCTCCTGCACATAAGCACACACACACACACACACACACACACACACACACACACACACACACCCCACCACCACCATCACCACCACCACCACCACCAACAACAACAACACTGCCACCACCACCATCATCACCATCTTTTAAATACAATGCAAAGCACAATGAATGGAAAATAGAATCCTGAAATTTAATATAAAATCACCATTTACCTCATATCTGGGTACCAATAAGAATAACAAACCTTACTTTGGCAATGTCTGATTTAAGACACTTGGGTAGAATTTAAAATAGATTTCATAAGCTAACTTTTCTAACTTCCTTGAATAATTTTAAGTTGGTATGCAACTTAAAAATATGGAGTCTCCATCCCCCAGTAGTTATCAGTTGTCATCAGCCCCTCAAATAATAATGGAGTTAATGAGTCCTTCCCCAATTTATTTTAAATCTCATTGCACTGAACATTTACAATTATGGAATTCCTTATTTTTTGAAACTTTTCAACCCTTTATTCTTTCCTCTCTTCCAACTAATGTTGTAGGTATGTTTTCCACATACATCTATGTTTTTTTAATTTATATTTATTTACTAAATGCTTTTGGTCAAAAGATAAAGAAATATGAAAAACTAGTATTATCATATAGTGAAACCTAGACAACCTCTAATGACCAAAGGAGTATGTCATTTTACTAGAACACATTCACAAACAAAATAACAAAACAAGAATGAAATTTACACATAATGATTGAGAACATGATAAACATGGATA
The DNA here is from genome assembly GCF_003668045.3 of Cricetulus griseus. NCBI lineage: Eukaryota > Metazoa > Chordata > Mammalia > Rodentia > Cricetidae > Cricetulus > Cricetulus griseus. The sequence continues at coordinate 110,723,352 of NC_048599.1, forward strand.
GGTAAATAAGAGTAATGACGACTAATAAATCAACAGTGTTAGAATAACTTTCCAGCCATATAAAAAGAAAAAGAAAAGCTACACATTTTCAGCAAACTGAAATAGAGGAAAAGCTAAGACAAGGAGAAGCAAAATCAATAAATTCAATGTTATTTCTTTATAATTATGTTAGTTTTTAACTATTCAAAGCTAGGAAGAATGAAATAAAAGATTATTGAATTGTATAAAAATATTAATTTATATGAAAAAGTATTTGAAACAAGTATTTTCTTGACTATTAGAATTTGTTAGTTTTTAAACAACATAAATAGATAAGATAAAAAGCATCACATCAAATTTGGACAAGTCAAACCAACAGAATTAAAAGAGCTCAAGAGAAGGTCCCTTAAATACAGTAAACTGAAAACTATAATGTACATGCAGAGGACTTTATGCAGACCCACTCAGGGCCTGTGCTTGCTGCTTCAGTCTCTGTTATTTCATATGAGCTTGCTTAGTTGATTTAGAGGGCCTTGTTCTCCTGGCATCCATCTCCTCTAGCTCTTACATCCTTTATACCTCTTCCTCCAAGGGTAAAGGCTGGGGCGGGCGAAGAACATTCCTTGAGTTATGAGTGGAGGGGCTGAATGGAAACATCCCATTTACAATTGTGTATTCTAAGATCTCTATGTCTTTGTCTCTCTGTCTCTATCTGTTTCTATCTGACTGTATGTCTCTGTATTTGTTCCCTTTTCCCCTTCTACTGCAGGAGAGGCCTTTCTGATGATGGCTGAATAAGGAAGTGATTTGTGAGTATAGCTCATTATTATTTTGAGTCATTTTATTACTACTTCATTAAAAAAAAACAGTAACATTTGGTTTTACTCTATGTCCCCGAGCAGTCTAGTTTCTAGTTCCTAGTCACCCAAGCAGTATTGGGAATGGGTTTCATCTAAGGGAGTGTTCTTTAATTCAAATCACATATTGGTTGGTGACTCCCACCATTTTTTGTGCCACCATTACCCTAGCATATTTTGCAGGCAGGAAAAAATTGTAGACAATGTTTGGGAGCTCAGTTGGTATTTATTTTTCTCTTTTGGAAGCCTGTAGAGTACCATTCTCTGTCAAAGACACTAGAAAGTATTGATAAATATTCTATTTAGACACCAGATCAATGTTTTCATGTTAAATGAGGTGTGTGTGTGTGTGTGTGTGTGTGTGTGTGTGTGTGTGTGTGTGCTGACTTGGCAACACTCTGGGTTGTTTGGGGATTTTCCTGGGACTCCTTTGACCAACAACTCAATTGGATGTAGCCAGTACTGGTACTAGAATCTTTTTGGTCATAAGAAATGGTATGGGACTCTTATCTCACCATTATTTGGTGACTTTATTAGGATCACCTTCACATATTATGGGAAGCTACCACTGTAAGAGGTTTCCATACTACCCCTCAAGTGCCCCTCAATTCTAGTTTTCTCACTCAGCATTCCTTTTCCCAATGGCATAGCTTTCCATTTTCTGTGGAAACACAAACAAAAACTCCTTTCCCCAGTAACATGTCCTTATATTCAAACTTAGAAGTCAAAGCATTTTTAAAATATATAAGTTGGATTAATTTATCAGCATTGATAATCAAATGTATTACAGCAGCTATCTCTCTTTCCTTGGCAATTGAACAATTTAAAGACAACAATATAGACAACAACTTATCCATACTCTCTGTGTATTTTCTATCTTAATGTGGCTTTTTATTATTCTATTTCTTTTACTTTTATGAGACAGGGTTTCTCTGTGGAAATCTGCCTGCCTCTGCTTCTGGAGTGCTGGGATTAAAGGCGTGTGCCACCAAGGCCCAGCTACTCTTTTTCTTCTTCCTCTTTTTTTAACAGTTTATCTTGTTTCTTTTTCTCTCAGAAGCCTAAGTATATTTTTAAACACAATGTAAACCTTTAGATGTTTTTCTTCATCTGAATCTGCCTTTACTGTAAATCTTTACTTTTTTCTGTTAAACAACACTGCTAAAATTAAAGCAGCTGCTGCTTTAGCCACTGTGTTTCCAAGATGGTGGGTGTATGTTTACTGCCAGCAGTGATAGCTGTGCTCATTGCCTTACTCTGTGTTGCAATCAAGCAGCATGCTGCGGCTTGGAGATGGGTCACTACCACTGCCAGCTGCTCGTACACACAATTAAATTGTTAGAAAGACCTCTAAAGAGCCTTGCGTTTTATGTTGCTTATACTGAGTCAGGAATCCTCTCTTAAAGGAGCTGCTCAAGAGTCTCTGCTTGTCAGCAAAACAGAGACCACCCAAGAAAATGCTGCTACCAAGAAGTCGTGCTTGTCTCTGTTCTTCTGCTTCTAAAATCCCTTTTTAAGCTTTTGTGAAGTTTTTATGTGAAAGTTCTGACACCATTTTGTAATGATAAATCTTTCCACCAAGCCGCCTGCTCCCCACTGCCACTTGGTACCTGAAATAACACACAGAGTCTTATATTAGGTACAATGCTGCTGGGCCAATAACAAGGGTTTCTTATATGCTAACTCAGTCTTAATTATCAATCATAACTACTAATACTTATATTTTATAAGACTTATGGAGGAGGCCGGAGGAATGTGTCCTGTCTTCCTGGGTTCACATGGTGGCTCCACAGAGAAGAGGAGGAAGAGTTCCTGCTTCTCCCTGCTTATATTCTGAGTCTTCCTGCTATGTCACTTCCTGCCTGGATCACAAGACTTTACTACATTTCCCAGAATCCTCCTTGACTCCTAGTCCCACCTAACTTGCTACCTCATTGGCCAAACAATGCTTTATTCAACAACCAATAAGATAAACATACACAGAGCATGTCCCCCATCACTGTGATAGCATCTAACATCTGTCAGAATGACTAAGATAAAAAACACAAATGCCACCCTATGTTGGAGAAGATGTGCATTAAAGGGAATGAATACTCTTCTACTGCTGGTGGGAGTGTAAACTTTGCAGCCCCTTTGGAAGTCAGTATGTCAGTTTCTTAGAAAATTGGTAATCAATATACCCAAATGATACTCAATCATACCACAAGAACACTTGCTCTACTATGGTCATTGAATCATTATTCGTGATATCCACAACCTAGAAATAAACTAGATGACCTTCAATCAAAGAATGGATAAAGAAAATGTGATACATTTATACAATGGAGTATTGCTCTGCTGGAAAAAACAATGACATCAGGAAATTTGCAGACAAATTGAAGGAACTAGAGAAAATCCTCCAGAGCCAGATAGCCCAGACCCAGAAAGATAAATGTGGCATGTACTAATTCATAAGTAGATACTTGAAGTAAAGCAATGTATAACAAGACAACATCCCTAATAGGGACACATATATCACCCTGGGGTCCCTGGAAGGGGAAATAGATGAGATTTCCTGGGAAGGAGGCTGGTAAAAGAGAAGGAATAGAGGGTGAGAACATGAGGGAACCAGATGATCAAGTTGGGGGAGAGATGGAGTGGGAGAGCAATAAAAGAGATGTCTTAGAGAGGGAGCTATTATGGAGTTAGGGAATAAACCTGATGCTAGGAAAATTCCCCCGAATCCACAAGGATGACCCCAGCTAAGATTCCTAGCAATAGTAGAGAGGATGCCTGAACTGGTCTTCCTCTGTAATCAGATTGATGACTATCCTGTTGTCATGGAACCTTCATCAAGTAACCAATATTAACAGTTGCAGAGATCCACAACCAAGCACCAGACCAAGCTCTGGAGTCCAGTTGAAGAGAGAGAGGAAAGGATTAAATGAGCAAGGGGAGGGGTCAAGAGTATGACACTGAACTGAACTCCTGGGAGCTCATGAACTGTAGACCAACAGCTGGGCTTCTGCATAGGACTGAACCAGGCTCTCTCCACGTGGGTGACAGTTGTATAGCCTGGTTTGTTTGAGAAGCCCTTGGCAGTGGAACTGTAATCTGTCCCTGGTGGATGAGCTGGCTTTTCAGAGCCCATTCCCTATACTGGGATGCCTTGCTCAGCCTTGGTGCAAGGGGGAGGAGCTTCATCCTACCTTAACTGAATGTGCTAAATTTGTTGACTCCTCATGGGAGGCCTTACCCTTTCTGAGGAGTGAATCTGGATGGGGGAGGTTGTAGGATTGGGAGGAGGGAAGGGAGAGGGAACTGTGGTTGATATGTAAAATGAATAAAACTTAAAATAAAAAGTAAAAGCTAGTTAGTAATTAGCCTGAGCTATTGGCTGTGAATTTATAATTCATATAAGCCTCTGTGTGGTAATTTGGAAGCAGCCAATGGGATGGGACAACTTCTGCAACATACGGCACTCAACGTCCAGGGCCACATACAACCACATGAAGCCTGAAAAAGTTTACAAAAGGGTCTACAAACACAGAAAAATGAATTCAATCGCAGCTTCTTGATGACTGTCTTTTGTCCAATATATCATCTTTGCTAGTGGCAAACAGAGGCATGGTTTCTTTAAGATGCAGCATCTTAGTTCGTGCTGGTGGCATAAAAGGCTCTTTTGGGAGATCCTGCTTGAAGAGTTTGGAGGCCACAGGCTGTTTGCTAGTTGGTGGCAGCATGGACCCAACAGCTTCACAGAGTTGGGCAGTAAGAATGACTCTCACTGGTTCTTCTGCCATGAATCTAGGCTCTGAGGAAGCCAAGTGGGGTAAGCCACCCACCAAGGTTTTGGTCCTAGCCACACTGTTTATCAGTTTAAAAGTCCATGCAGTCAAAGTAGGATTGCAGATATGCAGTAAAGAGAGAGTCATATGGAGAAAATTAAAAAAAAAACTCTAAACAGATTACAGTGTATTTAAAAATATACATAGGCTTGGCAGAGAAAGAAAAAAATGGTAGAAAAATCATCAAAAAACGAATAATGAAAAATATAATAATCCATGCAAAAGTAGAAAATACACAGAGTCTTGATTCTGTATATTATTGGTTGTCTTTGAAGTTTTGATGGCTTAGAGACACTTTGATGGCTTATGAAAACTGCTAGATTCAACCAATCTATTTATTTTAAAAATACCTTGACTTCCAAAATTCAAGTGTTACTTTGAGGGAGAGTTTATGCTTTTATTTCCACAAGAAATGAGAGGCTTGGGATTCATTCTGGGTTAAAGAAAATCATGTTTGATCAAGGAAGACCCTCTGAAATCCTGACTGAAAACAGGAAAAAAAATAAACCTACATGAACTACAAGACATAGGATGTATATTTTACCTGCTCAAACACATAATAATAAAAAAATCAGCTTTGGCTGACTTGTATACAATGCACAGTGTATTCTTGTATTAATACAGATATTTATGTTACTTTAAAAATGTATTTTCAAAAAAGTAAAAGTTTGTATGTTTTCAGAGCAAGGGGACCAGACACCAGTAAAAATGGCCCGGGTGATCCAGTATTCAAAAAACAGCTTCAACGATGCTGACTGAGATGATCAACCTCATAGAATACTATAGCCAAGACTAAACACTTATCTTAAATTTTCTCGGGGCCCCCCAAATAAGCAGGAAATACTCCAGAGAACTATGACCACATTTCCCAAAAATGGCATATGGATATTTCTTATCATTTAAGGGAGTTGTTTACAAGCTGTTATTTATAATGGGTAGGGAAAAAAAGATGAAAAAAGAGATTAGATTCAAGGATCTCTTTGTGAAAAGGAAATGGGAGGATATATAAATGATAGGATAAAAATACAGATTATTGAATTTATCTTAATCTAAAAAGCAGGTAAATTTTAAATATTTTACATTGGTATGGATCTTGGCTTATTGTTACAATTTTAAAACAATTTTGTAATACCATATGTATATTTCTATTCTTGTTTAAGGTATTGTGTTTATGCAGCTCATTTAAAATGTAATGTTTAAATGATAAATACGGATTAATATTCATCTATATAGTCAAACATACAGTCATGTTAGGTATGTTCTCAAGGTCATCCACATATATATTTAGATAGATGGTCTTAAAAGACCTACAGAATATGACATTTACTATGTTTAATTACCTAGGGCTTTTCATGACAGACATACCTGCTCCTGGCAGAACCAATCTACTTCAGAGAAGATAAGGGGCATTAAAGAAAACTCCATATGGTGTTTTCTTTATGGCAAAAGCTAGCCACGAGGGCAAAACAACTGCCTTTGCCTCAATTAATGACAATATACTGTCCAAACTAGACCAGCAGGACACAAGACAAGCAACTGGAAAACTTTGCTAAGATAAGGCAGGACAGTCAAAATTGGGATGCTTTAAAATTCCCTGCTTTACTAGAACGTCTGTCAGATATTCTAGTTGGATGCTCCAGTGTTGCAGAGGAACCTATGGTGACTGTTCAAGCAGCCTGATGTCCCCAATATTAGGTAATGTTTCACCTTTCTGGGGTCTTTGATGGAGCTGAAGACTACATATAATTTTCCTTAATAATGATAAAAAGGTTTAATTAAATGTAAAACTTTAGAGTCACAAAGATAAAATAGATAATGAAATATTTCCTCCAATTTTGCCAAATACAAATAGACTAGATGGTGTAACGATAATTCTTCCTTGATAACTGTTTTTTTATATAGATCTTTCTATGTTAAAATTAAAACCTTCCTTTTTTTATTTAGACAAAAACAGAGAAATGCTGTGGAGTACTCCTTTACACTGTGTAAATATATGTCACTGTGATTGGTTTAATCAACCATCTGACTGGCCAATAACTGAATAGGATACAGTTCAGCAGAAAAGCCAAACAGAATGAAGGGATGAGGAGGAGTGGAGGCCAAGGAGTTGCCAACAGACACAGAGTTGAACATGCCATGTTAATAATGGTACTGTAATGTGGCAGAGCATAAATAAGGAAAATGGGTTTATTTAAAATGTAAGAGCTAATTAGTAATAATCTTGAGTTATTGGCTGAGCATTTGTAATTAATATAAGCCTCAGAGTGGTTATTTGGAAGCAGCAGCCAGGACAGGAAAACTCAGCCAACATAATCTGCTTTTAGTTTGTTTGTTAGTTTTCATTTCGATGTGTCTTTATTTGGTTTGGGTTTGTGATCTCATAAAGTGAATTAGATAGAGATTCTTCTGTTTCTATCTTCTGGAATAATTTGAGTAGTATTGGCATAACTCTTCTGGTGGAATTCAGCACTCAACCCCTTCATCTCTGGGCTTTTTGGGGTTAGGCTATTTTAATAGCTACTTTTATTTTACTAGGAATTATAGTTCTATTTGTATTGTTTATATGACTTTGATTTTATGTTTTGTAAATGGTACTTATTGAGAAAACATACATTTCTTCTAGATTTTCCATTTTGGTGGAGTACATACTTTCTCATGATTCTCTGGATTTTGGTGTCTATTGTTGCTTTTCATTTTTCATTTCTAATTTTGCTAATTTAGATATTCTCTCTCTGCCTTTAAGTTAATTTGAATAAGGGTTTGTTAGTTTTATTGGTTTTCTCAAAGAACCAACTCTGTATCATTGATTCTTTGTATTATGTTATTGTCTCTGTTTTATTGATTTCAGCCCTGAGTTTCATTATTTCTTGCCATCTATTCCTTTTAAGTACAGTTTCTTCCTTTTGTTCTAGAGCTTTTAAGTGTGATGTTGAGTTGCTAGCATGGAACTTGTCCAGTAGCTCTATGTAGGCATTCAACACTCTGGACTTGCTTTTTAGAGCTTTACTTGTGCTTCATAAGTTTGAGTATATTATGTATCCATTTTCATTTAACTCGGGAAAGTCTTTAATTTCTGTCTTGACCCACTTTTCATTCAGTAGAGAGTTGTTCAGTTTCCAAAAGCTCCTAAGCTTTCTGTTATTTCTGTTGTTGTTGAAACCCAGCTTTAAACCATGATGGTCTGATAAGATGGAATATTATCAATTATTATTTGTATTTGTTGAGACTTGCTTTATGCCCAAATATGTTGTCTGTTTTGGAGACAGTTCCATGAAGTACAGAAAAGATATATTCTTTCATGTTTGGGTAAAATATCCTATGAATGTTAGGTCCTTTTGTTTTATAATGTCTGTTAGCTCCAGGATAACTCTGATTGGTTTCTGTATAGATGACCTGTCTATTGGTGAGCATGGGGAATTAAAGTCTCCAACTAAGAGTGTATGAGCATTAATATGCTCTTTAAGCTGTACTAGTGTTTCTTTTACAAATTTGGATCCCCTTGTGTTTGGGGTGTAGATGTTAAGAATTGAAATGTCTTTTTGGTGGATTTTGTTGTTGTTTTGATGAGTATGTTATGTCCTTCCCTATCTCTCTGATTAGTTTTAGTCTGAAGTCTATTTTGTTAGATATTAAAGTGGCTTCACCTACTTCCTGCATAGGACCATTTGCACAGAATGTATTTCACAAACAGTATACACTGAGGTAATGATTATCCTTGATGTTGAGGTGTTTTTCTTTGATGCAGGTGAAGGATGACTCCTGTTTTCAAGTCCACTCTGTTAGTTTGTGTCTTTTGGGAGGGGGGATTATGTCCATTGATATTGACAGAAAATAATAGTGGGTTCCTGTTGTTACTGGTGGTGGTGATGGTGGTCGGTCTTGTGTGTGTGTGTGTGTGTGTGTGTGTGTGTGTGTGTGTTTGTGTGTGCTTTGTTTATTTTGATTTTGCTGGTCTGACTTTATTTATTTACTGTGTTTTCATGGTTGTAGTTAACCTCTTAGGGTTGGTTGAGAGAAGCAAGGGAAATAAAAGGATTTATTATCAATGTAATTCTTATAGAAAAAGAACTTCTCAAAGAACAGTGGAACATTTCATCAATAACAAGTTACTAATTTGAAAATGAGAAAAATATTGAGAATAAATGGCAAATGTAATGTGTAAATACATTCATTTGGAAATATAGGATAAACTTGGATCAATTTGGCTATTCTAAAAAGTAAACAGTTTAACTCACAGTACATAATGAAATCACTAATTCTGCATTTGACGCTAAGACTTTGGGATTTGAAAATACCAAGCAAATAAAAATCCAAAAGAAATTCAGAATCACATTGAACTTGTTCATGGATTATGGCCCTCTTAAGAACAAGGATGTCATCTTTGCATGTTATGTAGTCAATAAGAAACAGTATCTAAAACATTCAAGTTAAACTAACAAAAAACAACAACAATAAACACAGATAGATGGTTCAATGGATCATGAAGCTGAAAAGAAATATGTGTGTATCTTAAAAGGTAGACTAGAGGTCATATAAAAACCCAATTTCAAAATTATGTCTGGCTAAATGGATCATCATCCCTTAGCTGGTTTACAGTTCAAAGGCACTGATCACTATTTCCTAAAAATAACCAAGATTCTCTGCTGTAATCAAAAGTTAAAGAACATCATGACAATATACGCTAAACACAAAATGTTAAACTATTGTTCACCACAGGTCAGCTAAATTTTTTTCTTATAAATTAGGGAAAACCATAGTATCTTAATTAACATCATAACAGTCAGATACTGATGACATAACTACCTAGGGATATTGCATACCCCAAAATCAAAACTTTCTGCACACTTTGTTTAAACATTTCTTTTATTTGGCGGGATTAGGATATCACTGCATTATCTCATCTTTCTCTTTCTTCCTTCCATCTCCCCTTCTCTCTTTCAAATTCATGGATTCTTTTTTCATTAATTATTTTTACATAAATAAGTGGAAATGAACTTGTAAAGATGCATGAGGGGACTGTATTATGAAATATGTTACACTGAATAACAAAGCTATGTTAATATTTGTCACTGAAAATGGAATTTATAAAAATGAAGAACTTTGGAGCTATACATATTTCAGGACATCATGGAGGGCTAACAATATGAAAAGGAGACTGACTAAAGTGTACAGTCTTAGGATGGCAAAAGTGAAGGCAACTACTGGAGAGTATCAAATGGCTTTTGAAATCACTCCTGATGCAGTGATATGGACCTATGATTTTTTTTTCTTTTGAGAATATTATAATGAGAAAATCATATGCAAATCAATAAAATAGCCAACAGAATTTGAGAAAAATATACTCAAACTACAGCACATTTATCCTTGAAGGTACATATCAGAATAAGTTAGGAAGTAATTATACTGGAACTTATGAAATACAGTAATGTGTATGATAAAAGGAGAGGGAGAGAGACAGGTCATTCTCAATACTGATTAATAATCTGTTTATCCACAGTAGTGATGAATGTAGGATTCAATTCAAATGAAGTCTTTGTGGTGAGCATGTATAAGAAGAGTTTGGTAAGAGTACCATAATTTGTTCATTTCCTATGGCATACCTTATGAAAAGTAGTGAGCCTGATGGAGTGGCATATTCTTGTAACTACAGCTACTCAGGAGTCAGGAGTAGGAGAACCTTTTGAGCAAAAATTTTCTTGCCTTGGCAACAAAACAAAACCATATCTCAAAAAACAAGCAAATGATTGAAAAAAAAAAAAAGAAACAGCGGTATCTAGATGGCAAAACTCCCAACTTTCTCTCCTTTAGGCAACACAAAGGGTGTTTTTCTCTGTGTTTTACCCAGTTTTCTAGTGGGTAAAACTTGGCAGTAGAGTTTCATATGACCTTACATTTAAAAAGCATACATTTCAAAGGTTTCAAAGTAGAAATAATAAGACTACTAAAAGTTCAAGAACCCAGCATAATTCTGTCCACTCTTCTGGTCAGTCTTGTTTTCTATCAGACTAATGACTTGCCTGAACCTATTTTTTTTTTTTAATTTACACTAGTAACAAGCTTGCTTCACATGTCAATCCCAGCTCCCTCTCCATCCCCTCCTCCCTCACCCCTCCTATCCCCCAGCCTCCCACCCCATCTCCCCTCTGCTCCCCAGGGAGGGTGAGGCCCAACATGGCGGATCTCCAATGTCTGTCATATCATCCCAGGCAGGGCCTAGGTCCTCCTCCATGTGTCCAAACTGAGAGAGAGCATGTCTCCATGTGGAATGGGCTCCTAAAGTCTATTCGTGTGCCAGGGATGAATACTGATCTACTACCCGAGGCCCCATAGATTGACAAGGCCTCCTCACTGACACCCACGTTCAGGGAGTTTGGAACAGTCCCATGCTAGCCTCTCAGCTATCAGTCTGGGGTCCATGAGCTCCCCTTGTTCAGGTCAGCTGTTTATGTGAGTTTCTCCAGCCTGGTCTTGACCCCTTTGCTCATCACTCCTCCCTCTTTGTAACTGGGCTCCAGGTGTTCAGTTCAGTGTTTAGCTGTGGGTATCTGCCTCTGCTTCCATCAGCCACTGGATGAAGGCTTCAGAACGGCATATGAGATAGTCATCAATCTCATTATCGGGGAAGGGCATTTAAGGCAGCCTCTCCACTTGTGCTTAGATTGCCAATTGGTTTCATCCTTGTAGATCTCTGGAGATCTCCCTAGTACCAGATCTCTTTAAATCTATAATGGCTCCTCTATTATGATGTCTCTTATCTTGCTGTTCTATATTCTTCCCCTGACTCAACCTTCTTGCTCCCCCATGTCCATCTCACCCCTCCTCTTCTCCCAGTCTCTTTCTCCCTGCTTACTCTCCCTTCCCCCATGCTCCCAATTTGCTCAGGAGATCCTGTAATATTCCCCTTCTCTAGTGTACCATGCATGTCTCTCTTAGGGTTCTCCCTGTTTCTCAGACTCTCTGACAGCAGGATTGTAAGCTGGCAATTCCCTGCTCCATGTCTAAAATCCATGTATGAGTGAATACATACCATGTTTGTCTTTTTGTGACTGGGTTACCTCACTCAGGATGGTTACTTCTAGTGCCATCCATACTTGGTTGAATTTTTCCTTTTCTGAATTTGTGGGTTTTTTTTTCGTAATTTTAAAAAGCAGCACAAGCGAGAAAGATGCCATGTGACAGAACTCACATGGAGTTTTTTTTTTTTTTAATTTGGGGAAAGGGAATGGAAAAGGGAGAGAAGAATGGGGAGACCAGCCTCTAGAGACAGGATCATAAGAAGAGAGAGAGGCACACATGCACACACGCGCACACACACACACACACACACACACACACACACACACAGAGAGAGAGAGAGAGAGAGAGAGAGAGAGAGAGAGAGAGAGAGAGAGAGAGAGAGAGAGAGAAGGTGGGAAGGATCCCTTTAAAAGGGAATGTAGTAAATAGGCACAAGTGGTCCTATTAGTGGCTGCAGCTGAGGGCATATCCTGTCACAACTCCAAGGACTGGTCAGTACAGATGCCTGAATCCTAACAGTGTTGATAAGCAATTGTTTTATTTGTCAAAGTCTATTCTAACTAATTTTCTCTTTTCCTTTATAACTGGGCTTCATAAATTCAGTAACGGGTATTTCTCTTATATCATTCCAGGAATTTATAAACATTAGTGTACCCAGATCCTGAATGAAAACCCTACTATTATACGTCCAATCTTTCTTTGACTTCTCATGTGAGTGCAGTCTTTTTCTCCTTGAGAAATAATCATAGTTAGACAATACTTAGATTATTTTTTAAATTTGGGAATACTCTTTAAATAATATTGATCATTATCCATGTAAACATAAAGTCTATAAATTGATACAAGTTCATCATTATGACATATAACATGAAGAGTTGAGTGGATAGCTGTTCTTCTGCTAGCCATGCAGTCTGAAGCATCACTTTGCGAAGTCTCCATTTGACACATGGAATAACTAAAGGAAGGGAAGGCTCAACTTGCTTTCTGCTGAAAATTAAATGGATGGTGGTAATGCTGGGTGCTTTAATGTCTCCTATGTGAAGTTTGTTAATTTCTGAGTTAATTGGCAAAGAAGTTACTTTAGCTGTTTGAGATTAAATATGGCCATATGAAACAATGTGACAGAATGGTCATGCAAGAGGTCTCTTTAATTTTGAGTGTGTTAGCATGTCTACAAAATAAAGATGTGTATTTCACAAGCACTGTACTAGCCCATAAAAACACTGAATGTGTACATTGTGTTTTTTTGCATTCTGATTGCAAAGATAATGAGTAAATCTGGTAATATTTAAACAAGGATTTATGTACACGCTTAGTTGTCAAACAGAAGCAATATCTTTGATAGGTTCCTTCATGATATTAGTATTATAAAAATGTACATCATACTAAATTAATAGCAATAATATAAATTCAGCAAATATATTTTTCACACATGATTATTTTCAGACTTCAGACAAACACTTGGAAAACTCATTAGCATCTCATGTGATGTTCTAGTTGAGAATAACATTGTAGACAGCAGTGCATAGCACCACCCAGGCAATTCCATATATTTGTTCTATGCATGCAGCAAAGGGGATTCTATATAGCAACCTTCAAATGCAGTGGTATAACTATTAGAAAAAATGCAGAATGGCTCGTTTCTGTTTGTCATTTTTGAACAAAGTCCCAAATTATTAAAGTGAAACATTAATCCACAAGTATTTTTATACTTAATATTATTTTGAGTGGTCACTGTTACAGGGTTGGTGTATGATAAATTAATATAAAAAGAAAAATGATACTTTATACACTTTGGGCTATTGAGTATCAATAAAACAAATGCTGCCCTTGCTGCTACATTTTTGAGTATGCTATAAGAGTGCCATATTGAATATGAGTTTCATGGACTGCTGTGTACTCATTCCTAAAGGACACATCGTTCTTGGAATTCCTGAAATAATGGTTGACAATGAAACTCAAGCTTATGATTCTTATTAAGGCTGACTATTGAAACTTGATTAGGTCTCTAATTATATGCTGCTTGAGTCAAGAATGTCAAATAATGGGGCAAGACCTCTAAAGCTTGGGAATCAACTTACAGCCCAGGTTGGTCTATGAACAACTGACTCAGGCAGGACTCAGTAAGAAATCATCCTTTTTTATTTTTATTTTAGAAACAATCTTATTTTACATATCAATCCCCCATTCCATCACCCTCTCATGCTCTCATGCCCCCCAACGATCCCTCAACCCACCCCCAACTCACTCCCCAAGAATAGTGAGGCTTTCCACAGGGGATCACCAAAGTCTGTCACATCTTTTGGAGCCTCATAAGAGTTGCTGTGAAGATAATTTCTGGCAAGTGTCTAAAATTGCATGCTCTACTTGTGTAAATATCTCTGATAACTCAGGAGAGACAGGATGAGGAAGAGGCAGCAGGAAGGGGAAGGAGAGAGAGAATGCATGTGAGAAAGATAAAAGAAAGATCTAGTCATAATCTTTTATGATCTTATATTTTCTTATATTTGATTAGATAGGATTGGAGTTTGTTGTTCAATTTCATCAATTACATTGAGTGTAAATATGAAAAATAATCATTCTAGCTTTAAGGAAGAATTAGTTTAAATGTTTTGGCATTGCTTTCTGTAGAGAAATAAGATATACCATAATACTGTTGTCCTCTTTTTTTCAAAGGAAACTAACTTCATTATACTCAAGCACTTAAACATTTAAGCATACAAATATATGATATATTTATTCCATTGCTATTAAATAAAGGCTAATTTATGGAAATGTGATATTTTCATATACAATATTTAATTTAGAACACTACAGTGGTTATTAGTTATACTTGTAGAAATACTGCAGTAAGCTACTGCTATAAATTAGTGTCAGGCATAGTTGGTGACACTATTACATGCCAGAACACAACTTGAAACTTGTTGATGCATCCATGCAAAGATAAACATTTCATATTAAAGTATTTTTCAACCAGCAAGCCTAGGCAAGAGACATTGTAGTATTGATATTGTTAAACAAAACCAAATATTTTTGCATGAATTTTGTGACCCATGCATACCTCACACCGTGATTCCACCTCAGTTTCCATCGTCCTAACTTTCTTTTCAGAATAGTTGATTTTTCTCAAGTATAGAGATATATAAAAGATGTGTTCTATTCTGAGAAATTTTCTTTTTGCTTCTATTAAAAACTGATGCTGAGTAACTAGTCAATTGTCTGACTTTGCTCTGCATTAGATTATTTGTTTTAAAATGTGATATTTGTATTGCATATCTACTAAGATCACTGACAGAAATTATGAGCATAGAGCACTGTTACTAAGGTCAAAGCAATTTGTTTGCTGGTTCCAAGAGCATAAAGTATTTGAAAGTGAATAAATTCCAAGACTGTTAGAAGATGTAACATCTACCAGGCAGTGTTTTCAGAAAGAATGTTATCTTATTAGTTTTGACAAAAGGCAAAAGACAACAGATGTATATTTTAAAGAGATGAATATTCCCATGATTTTCTGGAGTGTCATTTAACCACAGAACTTTCAGGCTTCTACTTGAGAAGAGTACGATACTTTCAGATCAATTCAGTGACATGTTAACATTTTTTTCAGCTTTTAATTCTCCAAACATCTACTAAAAAAATGATTGTTTTTGACATTATTTGACTTTCTTGATTCAGGAAGGTTATAATTATACCCCTGGTCAAGTTACAGTGGACAAACTACATCCAAAGACATACCACATATGGAAGCTTTATGGTTAATCACAAACAGATAAAAGTGGGTTTTCTCACTATGCATTACAGTGAAGGTGATTTCTATATTTGAAATGAAATGAAAAGCCAAACCAACAAATGCTAGTATATTTTGTTTGTGAATTGTACAACAAATAAGAAATTCTGAGTTTAAAAATGCAGCTACCAAACTCCTTGCACTTTTTATTTAAGACTTTTAATTGAACTATTATATAAAATGTGCATTTATTTGCTACAGACGCCCAACTTAATCAGTCAAATAAGCTAAAAAGTAACAACAGAAAAAACAGAAAATAATTAAAATGTTGTCTTATATCTGACTTGTATACTAATCACTTCTAGTCTTTTTAAATTGGAGGTGTTATATTTTTAAAAAGGGAGCATGGATGTCAACCCAGACTACTGTACCCAGCAAAACTTTCAATCACTATAGATGGAGAAAACAAGATATTCCATGACCTAAATAATAAATATCCACAAATCCAGAACTACAGAAAATTCTGGAAGGAAAACTCCAACCCAACAAAGATAACTACACTCACAAAAACATAGGCAATAGATAATACAATTTTACCAAACACAAAAAGAAATGGGAGGGCAAACTACACACACAATGACACCACCAAAACAAACAAGAACCAACAATCAATGGACATTCATATCCCTCAATGTCAATGGTCTTAACCCACCCATGATAAGATACAGGCTAACAAAATGAATATGAAGACAGAATCCATCCTTCTGCTGTATACAAGAAACACACCTCAACTTCAAAGACAGGCGTTACCTCAGAGTAAAGGGTTGGGAAAAGATTTTCCAATCAAATGGGCCCAAGGAACAAGCTGGTGTAGCAATCCTAATATTTAACAAATTAGACTTTAAACTAAAATCTATCAAGCTATGAAGAAGGACATTTTATACTCATCACAGGAAAAGTCCATCAATATGAAGTATCAATCCTGAACATCTATGCCACAAAATGAAGGTACCAGCATTTGTAAAAGAAACATTACTAAAGCTCAAACCACACATAAAACCACACACACCTATAGTAGGAGACTTCAACGCCCCCCCCTTACACCACAAGACAGGACCACCAGACAGAAACTTAACAAAGAAACAAAGGATCTAACAGAAGTTATGACCCACCTGGGTTTAACAGATATCTATAGAACATTCCATACAAACACAAAAGAATATACCTTCTTCTCAGCACCATATGGAACCTTCTCTAAAATTGAACACATCGTTGGCAACAAAGCAAACCTCCACAGATACAAAAGAATTGAAATAACCCACTGTATCGTATCAGATCACCATACTTTAAAGTTAGAATTCAACAGCAATACAAATTGCAGAAAACCTACAAACTTGTGGAAATTGAATAACACCGAATTGCACCTGCGTTATGGAAGAAATAAAAAAAAAGAAATTAAAGACTTCCTAGAATTTAATGAGAATGTAGACACAACATACCCAAACTTAAGGGACAATTTGAAAGCAGTGCTAAGAGGAAGGTTCATAGCACTAAGTGCCCACATGAAGAAACTGGAGAAAAGTCACACTAGAGAATTGACAGAACAACAGAAAGCTTTACAGCAAAAAGATGCAAACTCATCACAGAGGAGTAGACGCCAGGAAATAATCAAACTGAGGGCTGAAATTAATAAAGTAGAAACTGGGAAAACATTACAAAGAATCAATGAAAGAAAGGGTTAGTTCTTTGAGAAGATAGACAAATCCCTATCCAAACTAACCATTAGGCAGAGAGATAGCATGCTAATTAACAAAATCAGAAATGAAAAGGGGGATATAAAAACAAACACTGAGGAAAACCAGAGAATTATCAGGTCATACTTTGAAAATCTGTACTCCACAAAATTTGAAAATCTAAAGGAAATGGACAATTTTCTGGATAGATAACACTTACCAAAATTAATCCAAGAACAGATAAGCAGTTTAAATCAGCCTATAAACCCTAATGAAATAGAAATAGTCATCAAAAGCCTCCCAACAAAAAAAAGCCCAGGACCAGATGGCTTCACTGCAGAATTCTACCAGGAATTCAAGCAAGAGCTAATAACAGTACTCCTCAAATTGTTCCACACAATAGAAGCAGAAGGGACATTGCCAAACTCTTTTTTACAAGGCTACAATCCCTTTGATACCCAAGTCATACAAAGATACAACTAAAAAAGAGAACTACAGACAATATCCCTCATGAATATCGATGCAAAAATACTCAACCAAATGTTGGTGAATTGAATCCAAGAACACATCAGAAAAATCATCCACTATGATCAAGTAGGCTTCATCCCAGGGATGCAAGGAAGGTTCAACATATGAAAATCCATCAATGTAATCCACCATATAAACAAACTGAAAAAGAAAAACCACATGATCATCTCACTAGATACTGAAAAAGCCTTTGACAAAATCCAACATCCCTTCATGATAAAGACCTTGTAGAGAACAGGAATAACAGGAACATATCTAAACATGATGAAATACACCAAACAAACAGCTAACATCAAACTAAATGGAAAGAAACTCAAAGCAATTCCTCTAAAATCAGGAACAAGACAAGGCTGTCCACTCTTTCCATGTCTCTTCAATATTGTACTTGACGTTCTAGCTAGAGCAATAAGACAGGAGGAGATCAAAGGGATAAAAATTGGAAAGGAAGAATTCAAACTTTCAGTATTTGCAGATGATATGATACTCTACATAAGTGACCCGAAAAACTCTACCAGGGAACTCCTATAGCTGATAAACACCTTTAGCAAAGTAGCAGGATACAAAATTAACTCAAAAAATTCAGTAGCCCTACTATATACAGATGTAAAATCCAATGAGAAAGAAATCAGAGAAACATCACCTTTCACAATATCCACAAACAACATAAAGAATCTTGGGGTAACAAACCAAAAAAGTGAAAGACCTGTACAGTAAGCACTTTGAGTCTTTAAAGAAAGAAATTAAAGAAGATACCAGAAAATGGAAAGATCTCCCATGCTCTTGGAAAGGTAGAATCAACACAGTAAAAATGGCAATCTCGCAAAAAAACTAATCTACAGATTCAATGCATTCCCTATCAAAATCCCAACACAGTTCTTCACATACCTTGAAAGAACAATACTCAATTTAATATGGAAAAACAAAAAACCCAGGATAGCTAAAAACTCTCTGTACAATAAAGGATCTTCTGGGGGCATCACCATCCCTGACTTCAAGCTCTATTATAGAGCCATCATTCTGAAAACAGCTAGGTATTGGCACAAAAGTAGACAGAACAATGTTATTGAATTGAAAACCCTGATATTAACCCACACACCTACGATCACCTTATTTTTGACAAAGATGCTAAATCTATACAATGGAAGAAAGATAGCATCTTCAACAAATGGTGCTGGCACAACTGGATTCGGACATGCAGAAGATTGAAGATCGAACTATATCTGTCACCAAACACAAAACTTAAGTGCAAATGGATCCAAGATCTCAACACAAATCCAGCCACACTGAATCTTCTACAAGAGAAAGTGGGAGATACCCTTGAATGAATTGGCACAGGATACGTTTCCTGAACATTATACCAGTTGCACAGACATTGAGATCTGCAATTAATAAATGTGACCTCCTAAAACTGAGAAGCTTCTGTAAGGCAAATGATACAGTCACTAAGACAAAACAACAGCCCACAGAATGGGAAAAGATCTTGACCAACCCCACATCTGACAGAGGGCTTATTTCCATATCATACAATGAACTCAAGAAGCTACCCACCAAAACACCAAACAAGGAAATTAAAAAGTGGGGTCCATAACTAAATAGAGAATTCTCAACAGAGCATTCTGAAAGACACTTAAGAAAGTGCTCAAAATCCTTGGCCATCAGAGAAATGAAATTCAAAACAACTCTGAGATACCACCTCACACCTGTCAGATGGCTAAAATAAAAAACACCAATGACAATCTATGCTGGAGAGTATATGGAGAAAAAGTAATACTCCTCTATTACTGGTAGGAGTGCAAACTTGTAATACCACTTTGAAAATCAGTATAGTGTTTGCTCAGAAAAATGAGAATCAGTCTACCTTAAGATCCAGCAATTCCTCTCTTGGGCATATACCTAAATGATGCACGTCCATACAACAAGGACATATGTTCAACCATGTCTATATCAGAATTGTTTGTAATAGCCAGAACCTGGAAGCAATCTAGATATCCCTCAACTGAAGAATGGATAGGAAAATGTGGTACATGTATACAATGGAGTACTACTCAGCAGACAAAAAGCAATGGAATCTTGAAATTCGAAGGCAAATGGATGGAACTAGAAGAAACCATCCTAAGGGATGTAACCCAGTCACAAAAAGACAAACATGGCATGTACTCACTCATATATGAATTTTAGACATAGAGCAATGTATTACCAGCCTACAATACTCTTCACCAAAGAAACTAGGAAACAAGGACTCTAAAGGAAAAATGCATGGACCCCAGGAATGGGAAGGGGCAAGAACTCTTGAGCTAATTGGGAGCATGAGGGTTGGGGAGAGGGAGCTGCCAGAATGAGAGGAGAGAAGAGGGGGAAATGGGGGAGCAGAAATATTGAGTTGGTGGAAGAACAGAGGAGAGCAGGATGAGAGATACTATACTAGAGGGAGCCATTACAGGGCCGAGAAGAGATCTGGCACTAGGGAGATTTCCAGTGACCTACAATGATGACATGAACTGACAATCCTAGGCAATGGTGGAGAGGATAACCTAAATGCCCTTCTCCTATAATGAGACTGATGACTACTTTTTATGACATCCTACAGCGCTCATCCAGTGGCTGATGGAAACAGAGGCAGACACTCACAAATATACTGTGAACTAAACTCTGGAACTTAGTTGCAGAAAAGGAAGAATGAAGATCAAAGGGGTCGGTACCTGGCTGGTGACATACACAGAAACAGATGGCCTGTACAAGAGGGAGCACATGGACCACTGCTGTCTGGGAGGCCAGCACGGGACTGATCCAGACCTCTGAACATGGATGTCAATGAAGAGGCCTTTCCACTCTAGGGGGCCCCTGGTAGTGGATTAGTATTTTTCCCTGGTGTAAGAAGGGACTTTGAGAGGCCATCCCACGTGAAGGGATGCACTCTCGGCCTGGACACATGGGGAAGGGTCTAGGCCGGCCCAGGATGATGTGGTAGACTTTGGGGAGCCCCCATTGAGGGCCCTACCCTGTCTGGGGAGTGGAGGGTGGATGGGGTGTTGGGTAGGTCCGGGGTAGGGGAGAAGGGTGGGGTGGAGGGGAGGGAGAGGGAAAAGGGATTGACATGTGAAACAAGGTTGTTCCTAATTTGAACTAATAAAAAAATTACAAAAAAAAAAAAAAAACTACAGAAAGCCTGCAGAATCATGGAAACTGAATAACTCTCAACTGAATTACCAGTGGGTCAAGGAAGAAATAAAGAAAAAGAGAAAAAGATTCTGTAGTTGTTAAAGGCATTGTTACCCAAATTCTTGTTGTAGGTTAAATCATGCTTCCAGAAGTACTATTGATGTCCTAACCACAAGTACTTGAGACCATGACCTTATTTTGAAAGATCTTTGACAGTGTAACCAAGTAGAGCAGTCAGTAGGGTATGCCTTAGCACTGTGTAATGATGAGAATGATTATCAGAAGAGGGAAACATCAAGACAAAGACAAGCATAAGAAACCTATAATAAGTCCACCCACTTTGAGCTATTCTGGTATGACAGCTGAGGGAGACAACTTACGATGGATTCTTAAATAACTTTCTTTATGTGACTCTGGATGTAAAAGCAAATGTGAAGCATGCTGAATTAGAGGGATAGGACAATGTGTTACCCATCACCCTGCATTCATGGGCAGCAGAATCCCATTCCAGTATATGACTGAAGATTGTCCAAGCTTTAGATGTTGTCCTAGTTTGCTTATGGGCTGTGGTAAAACACTGACAGGAAACACCATGGAGTGGGCATTTTGAGGCAGTTTCTGTAATATAGTTATCTCAGGGCTTGCATTGTCAGTGGTTGTGATACTTAGTTGATTTTACTTAGAACTGCAGAAAATGGTCTGCTTTGGAATGAAGAGACAAAGAAAAACGCCATTCTACAATGTCAGTGGGGACTGAGACAGAAAGAACTTTTTTTTTTTTTTTTTTTTTGGTTTTTTTGAGACAGGGTTTCTCTGTAGCTTTGGGGCTGACCTGGAACTAGCTCTTGTAGACCAGGCTGGTCTCGAACTCACAGAGATCCGTCTGCCTCTGCCTTCCGAGTGCTGGGATTAAAGGCTTATGCCACCACCGCCCAGCCAGAAAGAACTTTCAAACCAGATTAGAGCTGAATCATAGAAAGATTAATATTAATGTAGTTGATAGTGCTATAAAAGCCTTGGTATTAAAAGCCAGGTGGGTCATCACAGACCAGACCATGTGAGCGACCCCCTGCTTTTACCCAACTTCTGTCCTAAGCGCCATCCACCCAGATCCCTCCAGGCTTGTCCCTGCTTGAAGCAGACACGCCCAGGCAGGGAGGAGCTTCCTGAATCTGGGTGCAGGCCACTCTGCCTTCCCCTTCCGCTGACTCATCACAGACCAGACCAGGTGAGCGACCCCCTGCTTTTACCCAACTTCTGTCCTAAGCGCCATCCACCCAGATCCCTCCAGGCTTGTCCCTGCTTGAAACAGACACGCCCAGGCAGGGAGGAGCTCCCTGAATCTGGGTACAGGCCACTCTTCCTTCCATTCCTGGCAACCCATCCGCCCGGAGGTGAGTGATCCACCGCTCTTACCCAACTCCCTATCAAAGCCCCATCCATCCCGAGATCCCTGGGCTTGCTCCTGCTTGGGGTAGACCTGCCCAGGCAGTGAGAAACCCCCAGAGCGTGGAAACACCCCACTCTTACTTCCTGTCCCGCCCACACACACCCGATCCCTATGGAGGCCTAACTCCTTCAGAGTGAGGAGACTATGAGGAGAGGCAAGACCATCCAGAGCTTCGGACATTGAATTCCTGGCCCACACACACTACAGAGTAACAAGAGGAGATAGAGAGATCCTACCTGCACTCACTGGAAAAAGATATGGGAAGGAAACAGAATAAGAACTCGCTCAACAACAGAAAGACCAATATGACACCACCAGAATCTAGGGACTCCACTCCAGCAAGACCTGAAAAGCCCAAAATAGTGCATGAAGATGAGATGTACCTCAAAAATTATCTCAGCAAGATGATAGAGACCTTCAAAGAGGAAACAAGAAAATCCCTTAAAGAAATAGAAGAAAAAGCAAGCAAAACATTACACGAAATAGAGGAAAAGACAAACCAAAAAATTCAAGAAATAAACAAATCTCTTAAAGAAGCTAAAGAAACCCAAGATAAAACAACCAAACAAGTGAAGGAAGCTCTTGAAACAGTTCAAAGCATGAAAGCTGAATTAGACACAATAAAGAAAACACAGAATGAGGCGATGCTGGAAATGGAAAGACTGGATAAACAATCAGGATCTAAAGACGTGAGTATAACTAATAGAATCCAAGAGACATAAGAGAGAATCTCAGCTATTGAAGACTCGCTAGAGGATATATATTCATCAACCAAAGAAAACCTTAAGTCCAACAAATCCCTAACACAAAATATCCAGGAAATATGGGACACGGTGAAAAGACCAAACCTAAGAATAATAGGTGTAGAAGAAGGTGAAGAAACACTGCTCAAAGGTACAGAAAACATATTCAACAAAATCATAGAAGAAAACTTCCCCAACCTACAGAAAGATATGCCTATGAAAGTACAAGAAGCTTATAGGACACCAAACAGACTGGACCACAAAAAGAAGTCCCCCCGACACATAATAATCAAAACTCCAAATCTACAGAATAAAGAGAAAATATTAAGAGCTGCAAAGGAAAAAGGCCAAGTAACATATAAAGGCAAACCAATTAGAATCACACCTGACTTCTCAATGGAAACTCTGAAAGCCAGAAGGTCTTGGATAGATACCATACAAGCACTAAGGGAGCATGGATGTCAACCCAGACTACTGTACCCAGCAAAACTTTCAATCACTATAGATGGAGAAAACAAGATATTCCATGACAAAGACAGATTTAAACAATACATATCCACAATCCAGCACTACAGAAGGTTCTGGAAGGAAAACTCCAACCCAAGGAACATAACTACATGCACAAAAACACAGGCAATAGATAATCTAATTTTGCCAAACACAAAAAGAAACAGGAGAGCAAAATCCACACACAATGACACCACCAACAATAAATCCAAAACAAACAAGAACCAACGAACAATGGACATTAATATCCCTAAATGTCAATGGTCTTAACTTACCCATAAAAAGATATAGGCTAACAGAATGGATACGAAGACAGAATCCATCCTTCTGCTGTTTACAAGAAACACACCTCAACTTCAAAGACCGGCAATACCTCAGAGTAAAAGGATGGGAAAAGATTTTCCAATCAAATGGCCTCAAGAAACAAGCTGGTGTAGCAATCCTAACATCTAACAAATTGTACTTTTAACTAAAATCAATCAAAAGAGATGAAGAAGGGCATTTCATACTCATCACAGGAAAAGTCTATCAAGATGAAGTCTCAATCCTGAACATCTATGCCCCAAATACAAAGGTACCCACATTTGTGAAAGAAACATTACTAAAGCTCAAACCACGCATAAAACCACACATACTTATAGTAGGAGACTTCAACACCCCCCTTACGACACTAGACAGGACCACCAGACAGAAACTTAACAAAGAAACAAAGGATCCGAAAGAAGTTATGACCCAACTGGGGTGAACCGATATCTATAGAGCATTTCATCCAAACTCAAAAGAATATACCTTCTTCTCAGCACCACATGGCACCTTCTCTAAAATTGACCACATAGTAGGCAACAAAGCAAACCTCCGTAGATACAAAAGAATTGAAATAACACCCTGTATCTTATCAGACCACCATGCATTAAAGCTAGAATTCAGCAACAATACAAATGGCAGAAAACCTGCAAACTGTTGGAAAATGAATAACACCCAATTGCACCAATCCTGCGTTGAGGAAGAAATAAAAAAACAAATTAAAGACTTCCTAGAATCTAATGAGAATGCAGACACAACATACCCAAACTTATGGGACACTCTGAAAGCAGTGCTAAGAGGGAAGTTCATAGCACTAAGTGCCCACATGAAGAAACTAGAGAAAAGTCACATTAGAGAACTGACAGAACAACTGAAAGCACTAGAGCAAAAAGAAGCAAACTCACCAAGGAGGAGTAGATGCCAGGAAATAATCAACCTGAGAGCTGAAATCAATAAAGTAGAAACTAGGAAAACATTACAAAGAATCAATGAAACAAAGAGTTGGTTCTTTGAGAAGATCAACAAGATAGACAAACCTCTAGCCAAACTAACCAAAAGGCAGAGAGAGCACACTAATTAACAAAATCAGAAACGAAAAGGGGGTTATAACAACGGACACTAAGGAAATCCAGAGAATCTTCAGGTCATACTTTGAAAACCTGTACTCCACAAAATTCGAAAATCTAATGGAAATGGACAGTTTTCTGGATAAATATCACTTACCAAAATTAAACCAAGATCAGATAAACAGTTTAAATCAACCCATAACCCCTAATGAAATAGAAGCAGTCATCAAAAGCCTCCCAACCAAAAAAAGCCCAGGACCAGATGGCTTCACTGCAGAATTCTACCAGAAATTCAAACAAGAGCTGATACCAGTACTCCTCAAACTGTTCCGCACAATAGAAGCAGATGGGATATTGCCAAACTCTTTCTACGAGGCTACAATCACTTTGATACCCAAGCCACACAAAGATAAGACTAAGAAAGAGAACTACAGACCGATATCCCTCATGAACATTGATGCTAAAATACTCAATAAAATGTTGGCTAATCAAATCCAAGAACATATCAGAAAAATCATCCACCACGATCAAGTATGCTTCTTCCCAGGGATGCAAGGATGGTTCAACATATGAAAATCCATTAATGTAATCCACCATATAAACAAACTGAAAAAGAAAAACCACATGATCATCTCACTAGATGCTGAAAAAGCCTTTGACAAAATCCAACATCCCTTCATGATAAAGATCTTGGAGAGAACAGAAATAACAGGAACATATCTAAACATGATAACTCGATATACACCAAACCAATAGCCAACATCAAACTAAATGGAGAGAAACTCGAAGCTTTTCCTCTAAAATCAGGAACAAGACAAGGATGTCCACTCTCTCCATACCTCTTCAATATTGTACTTGAAGTTCTAGCTAGAGCAATAAGACAAGAACAGGGGATCAAAGGGATACAAATTGGAAAGGACGAAGTCAAACTTTCACTATTTGCAGATGACATGATAGTCTACATAAGTGACCCGAAAAAGTCTACCAGGAAACTCCTACAGCTGATAAACACCTTCAGCAAGGTAGCAGGATACAAAATTAACTCAAAAAAATCTGTAGCCCTACTGTATACAGATGATAAACTCAATGAGAAAGAAATCATGGAAACATCACCTTTCACAATATCCGCAAACAACATAAAATATCTTGGGGTAACACTAACCAAAAAAGTGAAAGACCTGTACAATTAGAACTTTGAGACTTTAAAGAAAGAAATTAAAGAAGATACCAGAAAGTGGAAAGACCTCTCATGCTCTTGGATAGGCAGAATTAACATAGTAAAAATGGCAATCCTACCAAAAGCAATCTACAGATTCAACGAAATCCCCATCAAAATCCCAACACAGTTTTTCACAGACATTGAAAGAACAATACTCAAATTTATAGGGAAAAATAAAAAACCCAGGATAGCCAAACCAACTCTTTACAATAAAAGATCTTCTGGAGGCATCACCATCCCTGACTTCAAGCTCTACTATAGAGCCATAGTTCTGAAAACAGCTTGGTGTTGGCACAAGAATAGACAGATAGACCAATGGAATCGAATTGAAGACCCAGATATTAACCCTCACACCTATGAACACCTTATTTTTGACAAAGGCGCTAAATCCATACAATGGAAAAAAGATAGCATCTTCAACAACTGGTGCTGGCACAATTGGATTCGGACATGCAGAATATTGAAGAATGATCCATACCTGTCACCATGCACAAAACTTAAGTGCAAATGGATCAAAGATCTCTCCATAAATCCAGCCACACTGAATCTTCTAGAAGAGAAAGTGGGAATAACCCTTGAACAAATTGGCACAGGAGAACGATTCCTGAACATCATGCCAGAAGCACAGACACTGAGGTCTGCAATCAATAAATGGCACCTCCTGAAACTGAGAAGCTTCTGTAAGGCAAAGGACACAGTCAGTAAGACAAAAGGACCACCCAAAGAATGGGAAAAGATCTTCACCAGCCCCACATATGACAGAGGACTGATTTCCAAAATATACAAGGAGCTCAAGAAGCTAGCCACCAAAACACCATACAATGAAATTAAAAAGTGGGGTGCAGAACTAAACAGATTTTTCAACAGAGGAATCTGAAATGGCTGAAAGACACTTAAGAAAGTGCTCAAAATCCTTGGCCATCAGAGAAATGCAACTCAAAACAACTCTGAGATACCACCTCACACCTGTCAGAATGGCTAAAATCAAAAATACCAATGACAACCTATGCTGGAGAGGTTGCGGAGAAGAAGGAACACTCCTCCATTGCTGGTGGGAGTGTGAACTTGTAAGACCACTTTGGAAATCAGTATGCTGGTTGCTCAGAAAACTGGGAATCAATCTACCTCAAGATCCAGCCATACCTCTCTTGGGTATATACCCAAAGACTGCATATCCATACAACAAGGACATATGTTCAACCATGTTCATAGCAGCATTGTTTGTAATAGCCAGAACCTGGAAGCAACCTAGATGTCCCTCAACTGAAGAATGGAAAGAGAAAATGTGGTACATTTATACAATGGAGTACTACTCAGCAGAAAAATGCAATGGAATCTTGAAATTCGCAGGCAAATGGATGGAACTAGAAGAAACCATCCTGAGTGAGGTAACCCAGTCACAAAAAGACAAACATGGTATGTACTCACTCATATATGAATTTTAGACATAGAGCAAAGGTTTACCAGCCTATAATCCTCTTCCCCAAAGAAACTAGAAATCATGAATGACTCTAAGGGATAAATGGACCCCAGGAATGGGAAGTGGCATGAACTCCCGAGCTAATTGAGAGCATGAGGGTAGGGGAGTGGGTGCTGCCACAATAAGAGCACAAGAAGAAGAGGAGAGGAGAAGAAATGGAGGAGCAGATATATTGAGTTGGGGGAAGAATAGAGGAGAGAGAGCAGGATGAGAGATACCATATCAGAGGGAGCCACTATAGGTCTGAGAAGAGATCTGGAACTAGAAAGATCTCCAGAGACCTACAAGGATGACACGCTCTGACAGTCTGGGCAGTGGAGGAGAGGATGGCCTAGAAGCCCTTCCCCTAGAATGAGATTGATGACTACTCTCTATGGTATCCAAGAGTCCTCATCCAGTGGCTGATGGAAGCAGAGACAGACATCCACAGAAATACACTGAGATGAAATCTGGAACCTAGTTGAAGAGAGGGAGGAATGAAGAACGAAGGGGTCTGTACCAGGTTGGAGAAACCCACAGAAACAGTTGGCCTGAAAAAGGGAAAGCATATGGACCCCAGAAGCTCTTTGGGAGGCCAGTATGGGACTAATCCAGCCCCCTGATCATGGATGCCAATGGGGAGTCCCCTGCGCTTCTGGGAGCCTCTGGAGGTGGACTGGCGTTTTGCCCTGGTGTGTGTGTGGGACTTCGAGAGCCCATCCCACTTGAAGGGATGCATTCTGTCTCTGAACACATGGGGAGGGACCTAGGCCCAGCACAGGAAGATTTGGTGGACTTGGTGGAGCCCCGGTTGGGGGCCCTACCCTGCCTGGGGAGTGGTGGGTGGATGGGGTGGGGGGTAGGTTGGAGGTGGTGGAGAAGGATTGGGGGTGTGGGAGAGGGAGAGGGGAATTACATGTGAAACAAGCCTGTTCCCTAACTTGAATTAATAATAATAACAATAATAATAATAATAATAATAAAGCCAGGTGGTTCTGTGACTAGTGAATTTATTGACTCAGACGTGTCAAATAATGATAAAAACAAATATCTATCCATACGATCACACCCAGGAAGATGGGATTCATTCTGTAGGATACAGCATTAAGTGCCCTAACATATCTTCCCCAGCACTGAAGATAAACACAAAATTTAAGAAAATAAATTTAAAATGAACAGGATATGACATTGGGAAGTGGAATATGGCAGGATGACCAGGAAGAGATTGAATGGAGAGCAGAGATCAGACATCATCTAAACACTTTGTATTTGTGTATGAAATTACCAAAGAATAAAGTTTAAATGTTAAAGAAAACAAAACAAACATCTTTTCAACACATTCTGCCTACCATTCTTGTCAATGATTTTCCTTTAACTACAACGTCTAGATGTACAAGACACCACAGTGAGGATTACAAATGCATAGTTAAATACCAGGAGACAATAATAAAATGGTGAACTAAAGAAGGAAATTAAATGTTTCATTCCAATTTTGCTTTCTCATTAAATAAATACTATTCATCTACTTTTCCTTTCCTTCTAGGATATACTTTTTGATTTTCTTTGTAGAATTATTATGGTGTTTTCACATTGTGTTAGTTCATATGATAATTTTTGCCCACCCTAAGATAAATGGAAGTGGAATAGACCCCAAAAAGTGTTCAAGAGCTAAATCTGCTCAGATTTATTGTATATTTGATTGACTGGGGAAATGACTTTCAGTTGACATCTGAGCCAACAAGTTAGCTGAAATAAAATTTTGCTTAATACCTTTGCATCAATAATCTAGGCACAGCCTCATTGATTGAGAAAGTCTGATCAATAGAGTATTACTGGCTGCCTAACTGTAACTTTGCCAGACTTTTTTTTTTTGTTAATTCTGCTGATGACCTTGTTACCAATGCTTTTCAGGATCACCTTTTTTTCTACTTTGAAATTCAATTTGCTCCATTTGCTGTTATTTAAAGAATTTACCCATTCCATTGATTTTATCCACAAAATGTGGTTACTATATGGGATGCGAAGATTGGACCTGACTGTGAGTGACGCTTTACAACTTCCCAAGTAGTCATACATTTAGTCTGTAATTTTAAAACAAATATAATAGGGAAAAATACATGCATCAATGAGGAAATACATCATTTTTAAGAGAGATACAACTATTAAAAAGTGACAGGCATTAAAACAGGCATTAACATCAGCTGTTTAATAATTATCCAAACGAAACATTGTGTCTCCTTGCAAAATTGCACAGAACAGGGGAGCCTTGTAGGAAGTTATTTTCCAGTAAACATCTGCTGATTAAAAGAAGACCGGATTGAGACTTGAGGAACACTTCCCTGATAAATTCTTAACTCCACAGATTTTTACTACCATTTCTAGCATGAATTTCTTTTCTTTTAAATCATAATCCTATTTCCATGGTTCAGTGAGGACCATGAGTTTATCCACCCAAACCTAGTTTATCTCGGAAAACCTGTATTGTCACATCATATGGCTGTTCTGACTGGTCAAAATTCCCATTCATTCAACCCTTTACTTCATCCTTATCTGTTAACAACCAGTTTTTTTTCCACAGCCTATTTTTTCCCCTGAGAATTTTCTCAGAACAACCTTGGATTTGAATAACAGGACCAAAGCTTTTCCAGCAATTGACATATGATCACCTCAGCAGCATCAATGAAAATCAAACAAATGTACAGCTTGGTTTCAGCGTAGACTCATGGGCTCCAGTATCAACCTGAATTTCATAGCGTCACTTCCCAGTTCCACCATTCTACCCAACTGCTTCTATCCTGACACATCATTTCAACAAAATGACAACTGTTTTTGTTGCTCAGAAAATGAAACTTAATATCCACTAAATAAGAATCCCTTCAACATCTGAATATCATGTCTACAAATAAAAACCGACACAATAGCAATCATTTTGTGCTCTTTCTCATATTATAATGATGCCTTCCTCTCCCCCTAGTTTAATTGTGCTACTTGTACATTTTTGTTGTGATTTTCTCATGAAAATAATATTTTTTTCTTCTAAACCAAATGATAATGAGAATTCTTTACCAATTAGCAAATTCTATTTAATTACTGCTTTGAGGAGAGGAAGGTTTCAAACAACTTGTTGAAAAATATTTATTGCATTGATCCTTTGAGATGTTCTTGATTCTCTGAATTCCTCCCCCTCTTCATCTTTCTCTTCCTACCACTCCTTCTTTGCGCTTCATATACCCGGTATCTTATTTGAATTTTACTTTTTTTGAGAATTTCATACATAAGTTACATTTACATTACTTCCATACCACTTTCTCCCGTCTCTAGCTCTTCCCATGCCACACCACTCCCTCTCAAATTCATGACCTCTTTATACATACATACCCACATATATACAACTTGCTGAGGCTATTTAGTGCTGCCCATATGTATATGGATTTAACATCAATTACTCGGGATTGTATTCCTATCTGTGGGCTCATAACTGTAGAGGACTTATTCTCCCTCTTAGTAGCCGTAGTCACTTGTAGTTCTTCATCAAGAAGTGCTGTCTTATGAGAT
This sequence comes from Cricetulus griseus, assembly GCF_003668045.3. Lineage (NCBI taxonomy): Eukaryota > Metazoa > Chordata > Mammalia > Rodentia > Cricetidae > Cricetulus > Cricetulus griseus. Next base: position 110,754,482 of record NC_048599.1, read on the forward strand.
TTTCCTCAGTCACACTGGGATGTTAATTGGTGTTGTTATTGTGTATGTCTTGTTTAGGGAACCACACTGTTAAGATTTCATTGATACAGCTCCCTGTCATATATAGAAAATTGTAGCTCACAACAGATGTCCCAGCCCTCAGGCCTAATTGCGTTTTAGAAGTAAAGGTATGTATTGAATGTATTGATTGTGGGTGAACACCTAACTTAAAGTTTTCCTCTATATTTTGGCCAGTCGTAGGTTTGTGTATTGGTTTCCATCTTCTTTAAAAAGAAGCTTCTTTAATGAGAGCTACACTCCTCTGTGTGTGTGTGTATAAAGATCAAGTATATCTATTGTTCTCAAAGCATCCATTTCCGTTTTCTTCTGAACTAAGGTAAACACTGAACTGTAGCTGAGCATGTGTTTGACCAGAATCTAGACTACAACTCCCAACTGCACTGTTCACTTTGCTCATCTGAAAGTAATCATCATTATTACTTTAAATCTACCCTGACATGATGTAGGCACTTTTTGCATGCACCTTCACAGCAACTCAAATCACCTTTGTCATCACCCTCATCCAAATGACTTAGAATTGCTTGTTTCTTCCTGTCACTGAAGAGATTAATTGTTCAATGAGTCTAGACATGGTGACTTCAGTGCTCTTAGCTGTTTTTCTACCATTTAACATATTGTCCAGCACATAGTGAGTGTTCTATGAATGTGCTGATTTGAATATGCCTAAGCTTAATAGAATGCTTTCCATACATCACTAAACAGATTAGTATTGTTTATAAATATATATTTAACTTGTTTAATTATAGCAGTCTATAACATGTTTATATTCATTATTTTATAAATCATAAGTTATGAGTTAGATTAAATAAATTCATAATTTTCTCACATCTCTTTAAATTTGGTCTGGAATATACATCCTGATGATGCTTATTAAAAGTACATTCTCAATTACTACATTATATTCTCTCTATAAAGACAAAGGAATAAAGATAAAATATATTTTGTTCATGTGTTTGTCTTGTATTTCTCTGTTGACAAACATGTTTCAGTTCTTTATAAAGTTCTATTTCCAGGATCAAAATCACAGAATATGGTCCCAGTTTGAACTTATACAAGACATTGAAAATAATCTGGTAAGATTCTTGACTTCAGAGATGTGATGCATCTATGTGATACAGATGAATGGAGTCTTTATGCTGACAATATTTTCCTTAATGTAGTTTCTTAATAGTACATTATCCAAAGAAATGGTTGAAGTAACTCAAATTAAGTTGCTTTGAGGAGGATTCTTTATTTTTCTGAACTGTGAAATTTTAGAACATTGAATGGTGCTTCTAGCCACAAAGACTGGAGTGCAGGATGGACAGCCTTATGGTTATATGACATTCCTAACATAACTGCATGTTTATTTGTAGAAACAAATGCCCCAGCATATTATCGTGGGACTTAAGGTCTCCCCATTGCTTCCACCACACACACCAGCTGTCAGTTCTTAACTTCAACTATCCCACATAGGAGAAGATCTGTTGTGTTTGAGGGCAAGGGATAGCTCACAACTTTGCTCATTTGCTCTAGATAACACTTGAATAGTGAGAATGAAGATTGCTTAGAAGCCCAATAATCACATGAGAACATGAAGCAAGATCATTGTTGACTAGTATGCATAGTCACTAACTCAGATACTCTAAAAATTTTAAATCATCATTTAAATGATTATTTTTGGTTTACTAGTATTTGTAGTTGATTTTCACTTTAGAATGTTTTACATTATTTCTTTTTCTTCCTACATAAGTGAATACACATTAACTATATAAAAATTAGAAAAACCATACACACAGAAAGTAGAAATAATAACTCATGATCCCAACACTCATATAATCATTTTAATTATATTGTTGTGTTTTTACAATATTATCTTGTGCATAAACACACACACGTGTTTTGTGGTTCATGTGTCATTTGGTAAACTGCTGGTTTTATCCCATTAGTTTGGAATATAATGATAAAATATAATAGATGAACTATGCTATGAGCCAGCTGACTATTGCTTTAGTAGCAGATGCATGGAAGCCTCATAAATATCATATTTACTTCTTTCTGACTTAGAATCTTTTATAGTTATATAAACTGACTCAAACACCATACTCAAAACTGAAAGAACATTTCAATAACTATCATTCAAGAAAGCTAACATAATGAATGAAAATGGTAGATCACGGCTTCTGAAAACTAAATGTATTACCAAAGAAATATGTAAATGAATAAATAAGTGAAGCCTGAAGGCTTGTTGTTTTTGAGTACTTAACTGCACAAATCAAATGCACCAGAGTCATTCCTATAATTTTTCATAGTCTATAACTACTGACTATCAAAGGAAAATTAGGTCCAAATTTTGACACATAAAGGTAAGTGACCCACTATTCACCCTTCAGTATCATGAATAGTATGGTAAGGACACAGACTTACCATGTCCAATTGGGGAAAAAAAGGAAGAAACAAACAAATATCCATTTAATATCATAAGCAGTTATTCACACCCTGTTTCAGAGGATTTAAAAATAGTTGGTGTGTGAAGGACATTTGAAGATTTAAGCTTTCCCTGTTGCATGGTTCACTGCTAATATATCTGGGTTATCTCTATTTGGAACAAACATAACCATTGAAATAATGCTTCAAAGATGACATTTTTAATGTGGGAGAGAAAAGTGTGACCTAATGTTAATTACAGATGTCAATTATATTTGTGTTGTTTAGGGAACATTGTGTCATTTCAGTGTATAAAACGATAGGCATCCATAATTTGAAATCATCTTGGCAAGTTACTGTTTATAATGAAAACGACCAGTAGCTGCCATCCACTAATCTCCCAGGGATAGCAGAAAGCTTAGTGGCCCTGAAAATAAATTGTATCATTAGAAAAATAAGAACCTCGAAAAAACATGAATAAGCTGTGATGACTTGGACTAAAAGAAAAGAAAAAAAAGAGCTTTGGAAGACTTTCTTGTTATCTTCAAGCTTAAGTAGGATGAACATAAAAAAGATGGTGACCAGCTGCTCTCAGAGCTACAGCAGGAAATGGCTTAACTTGCAAGACAAATTTAAGTTGACATAATGTAAGAACTTCTTGACAGCATTGAATTTTAATCACTTAAAATAGGCTCCTAAGGACAGCTGAGGAGGATGTCTTCTCTGAAAGTCTTTAACATTACCAGAATGGGAAGCACTGTGGTTGGCTGCAGGAGTTTGAGAAGGGGCTGAACAAGGACAGCTGGTTTTAGGCAGGATTACTGAGTGTGACCTCCACATCTTCCTGCTCTTTAGCATTTGGCATTGTGTCCTATAGCTACTGTGAAGGGATTCCAACCAGACAACTCATTAAAACTTTAATTCATTCAATAGTCCTGGGCTGTTGGCATTGATTTATTGGCAAAAATATTTAATAATGATGTTTTGCAATACAAACCTTTTCATTTGCTCAAATTTCTTGGTCTGCACTTTCAAAACATAGTATGTATGTTTTGAAATGTATCTATCTGCTAAATATTCACCAAATATATAATTTTTTCTTAAACAGATATCACATCATTTGGCATCAAAAATTTAAACAACTATAAGAATAGCAAAATGGTGTATCTTCTAAAATTAAGTGGAGCTCAGATCTCACCGGGAATCCTAGACCTTTGGATACTTCAAAACATATCTATATGCTATAAATTTCAAGAGTTTCTGTGTTGATTGATGCCAACTGCAATGGGACAAGGAGAATTTTTAGATCCTTAGTATCCCAACAACAAGGAAAGTTATGACAGTAGGATCAATATTTTTCTTGTAATTTAATCAGATGCATTTTGACTAACATAAGAAAGGTATAGACATAGATGCAGATATAAATGATATAGATATAGATATGTAAAAGGGGAAAGAAAAGAAATTAAAATTGTATATTTTGCTTAAAGTACTTTTAAAAAGCAAATCCCTCCCATAGCATGCTCAGGTTAAAAGAAACCTTACTCACATAGCTTAAAAGCATCTCAAATCATAACCTTGAACTGTTAAGATGAGAAAAGAGCTCTAGAGCTCAGGGAAAGAGATATATGAATTACGTGAACATTGTAGAAGAGAGAAACTGCATCATTTTCCTATGGAATACAAAAGAATTCTTAAGAGACATAGTTACTGACAGTGTCAAAAGATGACATAAAAAGGAATGAACTCCAACATTAAGAAATGACAGACACTAGTTGATGGTCAAAAAACAAACAAACAAACAAAAACCCAAAAGGACCTGATGGACACTTTCTAAAAAGGAGATAGAAAATTACACAAATTCAATTAGAAGAAAGCTGAAAGCAGTCATGCTTGCTGATACTCTTTCTTTATATCCTGAAGTCGATTCTTCCAGGCTATTCAGCTTCATCAAACTGTGTTTCCCACTGAGAAGCATCATTAAGATGGCAGCTCTCCCAAACTTCCACCTGAGAAATGGCCACAGAATTCAGAGATTTTCATCCCCCACTGCACTCCCCCATATCCCACAGATTTCAAAGGTTGCTCTGTATATGGAAGACAAATGCAAGGAGACAGGAAGAGATGATTGGGTCCTAACAGCAAGCGGGATTGTATCAGTAGGATCAACATTTTTCTATGTAATTTAATCAGATGAAATGCGACAAACACAGATATGGGCTTTATCAAAATGTATGCTTTAATTAATTCATTTATACCTCTCATTGATTTTTAAATTTAGTTATATATAGATAAACATTATACTTTCAATACTAGTGAAATGTAAGTTGTTGTTGTTGTTGTTGTTGTTGTTGTTGTTTTTTCCATTAAATGTTGTGTTTGGCTACCATGGCTAATGCTCTTTAAACTGTACTAAAATGCCAAAATTCACATCTATAAAATTAAAATGATAAGATTTTTGGATAATTTTGCTTCAACTTATGCAACAGGTGAAAGTCTCCAGGAAGCAAAAAATAAATTTTGATTCCCAAAGTGGCTGTGCAAGTTAACACTCCCACCAACAATGGAAGAGTGTTCCTCTTTCTCCACGTCCTCTCCAGCATAAGCTGTCATTTGTGTTTTTGATCTTAGCTATTCTAAGAGGTGGAACCTATTCATCATTCTTGACTGTCTTACCCAGACTGAATACAGGGGTAGGCGCTTGGTCTTATAGCAGCTTGATAGGTCATTCTTTGCTGATGCCCAGGGGAAGCCTGCCCTTTCTGAGTGAATAAGGAGGAGGAGTGGATTGGGGGAACAGGGGAGTTACAGGGAGACAGTGGGGGACAGGAGGGAGGTGAGGATGCAGTCGGGATGTAAAATAAATAAATTAAATTTTGTTAGCTAAGCTATCTAAATTTAACCTTTGTTGTTTATTATAATGAACTCTAGCTTGAATTGTCTTCCTTTTGAATACGTAAAAGGAATATTCTATGCAATATTGCACCCCAGGTGCACACTTACTGCATTTTCTTAAGCTGATACAGACATAAGCCATTTCACACACACGTTTATGACTGTAGTCAGACATTGATTTCATAGTTATCTTCTTGACCTTACTAATTTACCACCTTAGTGTCAATACACCAGTTGGGCTATTTTGCCTGAGCTACCTATCAATATGCTAAGGAGTGTTTTGTGTTTATTTGCTTTGGTATTACTCTTAATGAATAAAGCATAAAAACCTAGATGAAAGTTGGAAAAAATAAACTGTGTTTCATTTCTTTTTAATTCTTTCTAATATTTGAAAATTGAGTGCATTTTAATTTATCTAAATTCATTGGCATTTTTGTTACATACTTTGACACTGTAATGTGTAGCTCTTGAATGGAACAAAGATACATTTATGAATTAATAAATACAAGTAATAATGAATATATCCTAGGTTACTAAAATAAATCATAATGTCTGGTCTTTGCCATTCTGCTACCTTCTGGTAATGCTTTTGTTTCATCTGAATCCTGGCTTAACTTGTTCTGAGATTCATTTTCTGACCACTAGCTGTCATCATGTTATGCATTTGTTAATATCTCACTAATGAAAGTTTAAGTTATATAACAGTAGGGTAAGAAGTAAGCTTTAGGATGGTTGCAATTTTATTTATTCTTATCCTCCTTCTAAAACAAGAACATCTGTTTTAATTCAATAGATAAATAACTAGTAGAAAAATAAAATGCAATGGAGTCAGACCTAGATTGACTGCAGGTAGTTTATTAAAGGGATAGTACTCACGCAAGGGCAAGTGACCAGGTTTATACCGGAGCTGGAGTAACCCGCAGATGTCTCCTCAGCCAGGTGGGAGAGAGAAAAAGATGGCCACTCATGTGCCTCTCTGATACTTAAACCCTTGCTACACAACACTGGTACCTAGCCAACCCCAAGTAGGCATGGTCAGCAGTAGCTCTAAACAGGATTACTCCCTACATAAAACAACAGATTATTTTGTACTGCATTATTGAGCTGGGAGTACATAATCTTTAATACTTTTGAAATGACAGTGGTCCTCACTGTGTATATTTGAATATTGTGTCATAAAATTCAAATTCATGGAAAGTAAAAGTTCTACATAATTGATAGTCCAGTAGATCTTCCATAAACTTTTTACCATCATGAGGATCACAATTCAGCACTATCTAAAAGTATCATTTAATATTACAACCTATAAACTAGCAAATGTATTTCTAGAGTTCCAGCCAAGTATAAATTTTGTGTGGAACTGGTTCATAGCATTATCTTTGTTACTGAATTTAGAGTTGTAGCAGAGCCATTAATATCAATCATTGATATCTATTTCAATCACATCTCTGATTAAAATAATTGCACCTATCTAATCCATACATATCTGTAAACACATGAAAGCCTTGAAACCATGAGAAGTTTTCTGATGCAGATAGAAATTATGAATGGCTAAAATGTACTACTGCTTGCTCACTTTGTAAGACCTCATTGAATCGATCATTATGTAATAAGCATATTTCTAATATAATTACCCACACATTACATAGCTTTCCCACAATGAGAGTCATGTTTTTTTATTTTTAAATTATGTGATCATCATCTTGATAATATCTATTCAAAACGTTTTCAAAGTAAGGTAAATCAAAGGTCATCTGTTTTCATAAAACTACTGTCTGGAGTACATGATGCTTCAGGACTTGATAATCGGTAGACTATGCAACTTCATGTGTGTAGGCAATTTTGGAAGTTAGCTTACAAATGTGTAATGAAGGCTTACCTCAAAGACACTCACATATTATCAGGCTTGAATTTTGAGAAATCCCTTATGGACATGTGGGTTGCTTGGTTGTTTGACTGTGTAACAGAGTTTTTGTACATCATATACTAAGAGCAGTGTTCTGTCCAACAGATTTTGGATCACACTGATCCAAAATCAGTTTGGTAGGCTCTATATCTCTTCCCCAGATGCTGTTATCAGTTTGTGTAGGTATGCTCCTTAGAGCCCAGAGAACACAATGGCTCTAACCAACTCAATTGCTGAATCTATCATCGCACTTCAAGACAAGATACTTAAATTTTTATGACTTTTAAAAATATTGGGAAACTGTCTAATATTTTATTCAAGATCAAAAAAATGTTTGACAGCTTAAAACAAACACCCAATGTCTGTAAATATTGTCTTTCAAAAGATTGTGTTTGCTGTCATAGCAGTCAGTTTACTTTTATATCATTCTGCCCTCAAAGAGCGTATGTAGTTTGGCCATGATACTATCATGTTAAAAACTTTATGGTCAAATATCTATTTACATATAAATATAGTATTCATTCATTATTGAAACTCATTAAGTTAATGATGGCTGCTTGATTTATTTTAACTCTATATTTTAAATGAATAACTTAGATTTATGGCAATAGTGGATTGATCATATATCATGTATTTCAATAATAGATTTATTATTAAATCATTCTTTGTATGTTACTATTGTAAGGTGCTAATACCCCAGAGAACTTCTTTGCACAGGTTTCAAATGAAAAAAATGTAAACTTATCAAAGCCTGTAAAGTGAATAATACTCCCAATAACAGTTATTTTTTAATGTCAAACTTAATTAAAATAGAAAAAGCAAATAACAATGCTCTAGCTAATGAGGAATCATGGAAAAATACAACCAACATATTAGGTAGGGCATATTCTAATGTGCTTCTGTGTCTTGAGACCTTATCACAATCTAGGTCTCAGAAAATGCTCATGAAAAATGACCTGGTTCGTCTGATCAAAGGGGAGTCCAGGGAGTGGGAGATAAAGGACAAATGTGGTGCTGTGGGAAGTGTCAGGGAGGAAATACAAAACACGCAATTGTACTGTCTTTATTTGATAAAAATAAATATACTGGAAATGACAAACACACTAATGGTACCTAATTATAGTGGCACTAACTAAATGAAAATTAGAACCAGAATAGGAAGATGGAAAAGGCTTGAAAGGTTGAAATCTACAGAAAACAAAAATAAAAATGAGCAGATGAAACTTTATTATAAACTCACTTCCTTATCTCTAATATTTACTCCATGGCATATGAACTTGTCTTTATACTAGATATCCATGCTATGCCATATCTCTTCTAATAGAACCCATTAACACAAATTTCAGTAGACTTGCACTCAGCATAAGAAATGAAGCACTGCTACCAAATCACCAGCTTCATCGAACACGTCTGAATAAACTCACGTGCACATTGGCAATCTAAGCATCTCCCTTGTCTTTTCCTATAATAAAGTCATCAAAAATTCCTTTAGTGAAATCAATAGTTTGAGTTGATTCTTGAACAAATAAAATGACAATGCAGCTTCTTGTCATTCCAACCAAATTCAATGCTGATTAAAGTTGTTGCAAATTGCAAAAAAAAAAAATGAGTTTAAAACAGTATATAAAGCTGATTGAAGGACATACCATAATAGAGGGAGACATTTTAGGTTTACAGAGAAATCAGGCACTAGGGAAATGTCTGGAGATCTACAAAGACAACAACAACTAATAATCTAAGCAACAGAGGAGAGGCTACCTTAAATGCCCTCCCCAAATAATGAGATGGATGACTGTTTTATACGCCATCCTGTAGCCTTCATCCAGCAGCTGGTGGAAGTAGAAGCAGACACCCACAACTAACCACTGGAATCCAGCAGAGAAGAACGAGTGATGGGCAAAGGGGTCCAGACCAAGCTGTTGAAACCCACAAAAACAGCTGACATGAACAACGGGGAGCTCTTGGTCCCCAGACTGATAGCTGGGATACCAGCATGGGACTGATCCAGACCCCAGGAATGTGGGTTTCAGCGAGGAGACATCGGAAATCTATAGGACCTCCTGTAGATTAGTTCAGTACTAGCATAGGTGTGTACTTTAGGAGCCCAATCCACATACTTGGATACTCCCTGAGCCAAGACACACCGGGGTGGGCCTAGGCCCTATCCCAAAGGACATGTTATACTCTGATGATCCCCTATGGAAGGACTCACCCTCCAGAGGGAGGAGAAAGGATATGTGATAGGTAGGGTATTAGTTGGAGGGGGCGGTAGAGGAGAAGGGGAGGGAGAGGGAACTGGGATTGACATGTAAAACAATCTTGTTTCTAATTCAATTCAAAAAAGAAATATAATAAAAAATAAAAAATAAAGCTTTTTTTTTCCAGTTCTATTTCTGCCATAGACATCTTTTGTTTTGGTTGTGGATAGTGCACAAAATATATCCAATACTGAAAGTGTAAATTTAATGTGAAGGTTTACAGCTTCCATTCCAAATACCTATTCTAATTGTATAGAAGTTCCTTGAATTGTGTAAACTTTGGATCTGGTTAACTTTTATGTGTGATATTTCATTTATTCTTAAGTTTTTATTATAAAGTTCATAAAATTAAAAATATTTAAAATTGTTTTATATGGAAAATTAATATATTTACTGTCAAGGTTTTATCAATACTTATCTTCAAATAGTCTTGCTCTAAAGAATTAAGAGATATGCCTTCAAAATTAATGGCAGGATTATAATTAAAATGTTGCAAGTGGTATCTGGCTTAAACAGTGACCCAGATTGAATTTGTGTTCCTCTCTTTTTGCATTTCTTTTAGATCCAGCCAATTAAAATCCTTGGCTTCTGTATCCATGAACTACTAAAGAAAGTATGATATCCAATCATAGAAGGGGGGATATTAGAAGAGAGGCATATGTTATCACTATAATCCAATCTGTTTATGATAACTATTTTCATTAACAGTTATAATTCAGTGTGTGCTTACAATAATTGATTTGAATTGGAATGGCCTGAAGTGACACCACTAACACAATCAGAACAAAGAAACACTAGTCAAAGTCTGTCTGTCATGAGAAGATGCCTGTGTCTTCTAAATTCAGATAAATTCTTAAATTAAAAATGAGAGAAAAACAATTCCACTCAAACCAGAAGTTATATCTCATGTCTGTAGCCCTGGTTACCAGGAAACTGAGGCAGCATGATCGCATGAGTGTAGGGGAAGCTGTAGCCACGCCTACTTAGGGGCTGGCTACAGGTGTGCCTGACCATGCTTGTGAGGGCGTGGTCAGAGTGACGTAGTGTGACTGCATTTGCGCTTTCGGTTTCACTTTGCTTCTTGCTGTACAGACCGCTGCCACGCCGGCTAGCTAGGTTGCTCTGTAAGTAAGGCTTTTCCCTATTAAATGCTCTTATATTTCTACCTGACTCCGTATTGGTGATTTCCCACTATATCTGGTGTCAGAAGTGGGATATTGAAAACCTACACCCCATTTGGGACAGGCTGTGGGTTCCATCGGGCCCGAGGTCTAGGCCCGAAAAGCAGCCCCTAAGTAGGCGTGGCTACAGCTTCCCCTACACATGAGCTTATGAGTTTGAGAGCATTCTGAGCAAAATAGTAAGGCCACATTTCCTTCTTCCGACAACAAAAACAAGCAAACTAAAAACAGAAAGAAAGAATTCCAATCTAAGTCAGATTGGTTCTATAGATGTAACTACCAGTTTATAGCAAATTAAATGACAAAAAGCATATTTGATTACATAATATGGTCATAGAGATAAAGTAAGATGAATACAGAATGTAAAAGGCTAGAAACAAAACTGGGAAATTTTTTTTTAGATTTGGACAAAATTAAGAAGGACCTGAACAAGGGAGAGCTCTTGGTCCCCAGACTGACAGCTGGGAAACCAGCAAGGGACTGATCCAGGCCCCCTGAATGTGGGTGTCAGTGAGGAGACCTTGGAAATCTATAGGACCTCTTGTAATAGATCAGTACTTATCCCTAGCATAGGAATGGACTTTGGGAGCCCATCCAACATGGAGGGATACTCCCTGAGCCTAGACACAAGGGGGTTGGCCTATTCCCTATGCCAAAGAATATGACAGACTTTGAAGACCCCCTATGGAAGGCCTCACTCTCCCTGGGGAGCAGAAAGGGTATGGGATAGGTAGGGTGTTATTTGGGGAGGAGAAGAGGGAAAGGGACCTGGGATTGACATGTAAAGTAATTTTCTTTCTAATTAAAATATAAAAAGAAGTATATAAACTAAGGTCAATTTTTTTGCTGTAATTAAACATCTGATTTTTTGTAATTAATTTTTATTAGTTCAAATGAGGAACAAGCTTGCTTCATGTATCAATCCCTTCTCCCTCTCTCTCCCCACCCCACACCCCTTCCCCCAACCTCCCACCTACCCCCAACCCCATCCACCCTCCACTCCCCAGGCTGGGTAGAGCCCTCAATGGGGGCTCCCCAAAGTCCACCACATCATCCTGGGCCGAGCCTAGGCCCTCCCCCATGTGTCCAGGCTGAGACGTGGGATGGGCTCTCAAAATCCCTTCTTACACCAGGGAAAAATACTAATCGAATACCAGGAGCCCCCTAGAGTGCAGAGGCCTCCTCATTGACATCCATGTTCAGGGGTCTGGATCAGTCCCGTGCTGGCCTCCCAGACAGCAGTCTGGCGTCCATGTGCTCCCCCTTGTTCAGGCCAGCTGTTTCTCTGGGTTTCACCAGCCTGGTACTGACCCCTTTGATCTCATTCCTCCCTCTCTACAACTAGGTTCCAGAGTTCAGTTCAGTGCATATCTGTGGGTGTCTGCCTCTGCTTCCATCAGCCACTGGATGAGGGCTCTAGGATGGCATAAAAAGTAGTCATCAGTCTCATCAAATGGGAAGGGCACTCAGACTATCCTTTCCACCATTGCCTAGATTGTCAGTTTGTGTCATCCTTGTAGATCTCTGGAAATCTCCCTAGTGCCAGATCTCTTCTCGGACCTATAATGGCTCCCTCTGATATGGCATCTCTCATCCTAAACATCCAATTCTAAAGCATTCCTATAGAAAACTTAATGTTAGTTGTATGGTCATTAGTTTTAATAACTAAAAATATGTTTGGGTTAAAAAACAGTGGTTAAAAACAATGAAATATATACAAATATGGAATTCATAAAAAATTTAATCACTGTTAGCAGAAAATATTTAAGATGTGATGATATGCTTTACTTTAATATTTATTTTTTTCTGTATTTAATCTTTAATTGAAAATAGATTCCTATCACATTAAATACATCCAGAGAAGTTTCCCTTACCCTCACTCTTCCCAGCTCCTCCCAGCTTCTCTTTATATTTAAATCTCTCAATTTAAAAAATTCTGTTTATGAGTGTTTTGTTCGAATGTGTATGAACCATGTGTGTTCAGAACCTAAAGAGGACATAGGACATCACTGGCTCCCCTGGTAGCCCTTTGGGAACTAGGAACATAATTCTGCTCCTCTGCAAGAGAAGCAAGTGCTCTTAGCTAATGAGCTATCTCTCAAATCCCAGTATTTAAATCATAATTCCTAAGATATGTAAACTGATATTTTTATTTCACATGTTGAAATGTCTAGGATTTGTTTTAAAACACTTTATTGTTGGATATAAGATTAAATAAGAGAGTGTGTGCATTTATATTAGATTATGGATAATGTGTTCCTTACATTCTTATCCCTCCTTTGGTTCAACATTTTTCATAACAAAAGTTTAATGAATACATATCTATGGTTGCAAGGTGTCTGTGTGCTTCTTTTGAAGAATGATTAACAGAAAAACTAGGAATTTCTCCCCTGCAAAAGAATTAACTGTTCTCTACAAGTTTCCCTTTTTATAATGTCATTATCCTTAACAAAATTAGATATGGTTTGATTTGCAGAGTAGTTGTTAAAGGCTAGACCTGGGCCTTGAGAGATGGTTCACCAGTACTGTTCTTGCAAGGGACCCTAGTTCAGTTCCAAGCAGGTACATTGGACAGTTTATAGTTACCAGTAATTCCGTCTTGAATAGAATCTTGCACCTCTGGCCTTCTTGGGCAGCTGCACTCAAGTGTGCATACTATCACACAAATGCACACAGGTACACACACACACACACACACACACACACACACACACACACACACACACAAATATATATATTAAAGACACTGGGACTGAGAAATATTAGCTCATAGACCTAAGTGAAAATTAGAGAAGATAAAATTAGTGTTACTAATAGAAATTTTAATAAGCTACATATCACAATGCATCTTGATAGATTGATTAATCTTCCCCTGAATTCAAAAGCAAAAAAAAAAGAGTACCAGTTATTATCTTTCAATTCAGAACTTTATTAAGTCTTAGCTCTTAGAGAAAAGCAAGAAAAAAGAAATTTTAAAATCCAAAAGGAAGGAAAACTTGATACTATTAATTACAGCAACAGGTGTGTTTTCACGGAAAATCCTAAGAGTCTGTTATTATCAAATAGACTTTACCAAAGACGTCACATACAAAATCATTGTTCAAATTCAATTATGTTCCTGCATGATGAAAGGAAACAATTAGAAAAAATAATTTTAAAATTGTTATCATTTTAACATAAAAATTATATAAGTAAATTTAAGGAAAAATAACAATGTAGGAGTGAAACAAAAAACATTTTTGAAGGCCAGCTTGTGACTTGGTGACAGATAACCTGTCAAGTTAGTACTATGGGCCCTGGGTTCCATTCCCAACATCACACACACACACATACACACACACACACACACACACACACACACACACACACACACACACACACAGAGAGAGACAGAGACAAAAATAGAGACAGAGAGCTGAGAAAGATATAGACATAGAGTGACAGACACACACATAGAGATAAAGAGAAATAGAAAAATTTCTAAAAGGTTAGGAAAAAAAAAAAAACGTGTTCATAGATAAGAGTACTAGATGCAATACAGAAAGTCCACTATGCCAAATAAATGTGTCCATGTGTCTATAGTGGGGCATGCTTGTAATTTCAGAGTATGTGTAACTGATTCAGGAGCATCACAGGAATTTGAGACCATCTTGAGTCACACAATGAGACACCATTTCAAACAATACATTTTAAAAGTCATTTAAAATGTACATGAAAATGCAAATAACATCCAAGCCAACCTTTAAAGGAAAGTATTATATTGGGGGCACAGTCACTAAGAGATGTAAAGATATCACAAACATCTATAATTAAAAATAGAGTAGCAAGGGAAGACACACAAAAATGCTAGTAAAACACAAAAGCCAAGAAATTAATCTGCCTGTATAGTGAGTGTTTACAATGAAAGTAGAGTTGCAGGAAATGGAGTGAAGGACTTTTCTTTAGTTAATGATATTGAGTCAACTAGATAGGTATAGTGACCTCTTGCTTCAGATCATACTAAAAATCTATCCCTGGGGCTAAGCATTAAGAGCAGGTACTACTCTTGCAGAAGAACCAAGCTTGGTTCCCAGCATCAGTGTTAGGTGGTTTACAAATACTCACCTGTAATTCCATCTAAGGGCTTCCACAGGTACCTGCACTCACATACACATACCCACACAAGTAAGAGCACACATACAAATAATCAAGATATAATAAATATTTTCAAAATCAAATGTTAATAATAAATGCATACCTTAGAAAGAAATATGATATTGTAGTAAACACACCAACAATAACGTGAATCACAAATACAAAAACTGATAAAGTTGCCTACGTAATATTTAATAATTGACAAGACTGAACCCCATGGATATATAACTAAAATGTCATTTCAGTGGGAGAGGAAATTCTCCAGTGGAGCTGCCTGCAGGTTATGTAAAGAGCTGAAGGGCTGGAGCTTCAGAAGCAACTGTCTTTGGCTCACTCTGACCTGTACTCTTGCATGTAGCCACACTAAGCTTATTGCTTTGCCAAGCTAGTCTTGGTTGGGATAGTTCTTTGTTCTGGTAGGAACAGACATTGGTTCTCTATCTCCAGGAAAAAAAAAAAAGTTGTGCAACTGAAGGCATTTGGAAGTTATGTTTAAACTCTAAACACACTAATAACCCAATCCCAGAAATTAATTTCAGTGGATATACACCCTCCAAAAAAGGCCAAAAATATTAATGGCAGCATTGTTCATAGTAGAACTAAAGAGGTAATATGTATAGATTTGGCAGAATAGAGAAATAAACAATGATACATTCAAGCAACATAGTTCTGTGGAATAATCCCGTTGTACACTGTGAAGATTTGTCTCTGTGATTGGTTTAATAAACAAGCTGACTGACCAATTGAGCTGAACAGAATAAGACTAGCAGGAGAGCCAGACTCAGAGAATGATGGGATGAGGAAGCGTGGAGTGAGGAGAGTCACCACCCAGATTCAGATGGAGCAGGAGATGAACATGCCATTCTAATGAAGGTACAGCCATGTGGCAGAGTGTAAATAAGGATTATGAGTTAACTTAAAATTTAAGAACTAGTTAGTAATAAGCTGAGCTTTTGGTTATTTGTAAATAATATAAGCCTCTGTGTGGTAATTTGGAAGAGGCTCCTGGGATAAGAATATTTTTCCTAAAGCGTGGAAAATAAAGATAAAGTAATCTCAAGCATATGTAGTAATAAAAAAAAGAGCACACTGTGTGTGTGTGTGTGTGTGTGTGTGTGTGTGTGTGTGTGTGTGCTTGCGTGCGTGCGTGCGTGCGTGCGTGCGTGCGTGCGTGTGTGTGTGTGTGTGTGTGTGTGTGTGTGCGTGTGTGTGTGTGTGTGTTTATAAAATGGTCCATCTTTATAAATTTTTAAGTTTCAAAGTGAGGTATGATAGGCTTATGGTAGTTGGTGTGGTTAGAATAGAGTCTCAGTGAGGCAATTTTTATATCAGAATGGGCTGCATGTAAGTCTATGGGGAAATGTCTTGATTACATTAATTGATGTGGGAGGTTCCAGTCCACTGAGGACAGAACCATTCTCGGGGTTGGAACCAGGACTGTATAATAATTGAGAAGGGGAACTGAGTAATAAGCACCCATGCATTAATTTCTCTCTGTTCTTGTCTATGAATGTGATATGACTAGCTGCTTTAAGGTCCTACACTCTTGACTTACCTGCCATGATGGACTGTGACCTGGGATTGTGAGCTAAAATAAACTTGTCCTATGTTGTTTTCAGTCAGGATGTTTTGACACAGTAGCAGAGATTAAACTAGGACAACATTAACAGTCAGGATAGTGTTTTAATTGAAGATTGGAAGGGGTTAGTGACACTGAATGGTTATATGAAGCCATTTAGATGCTCAAAAGAAATACACACGGCTGAAGAGTTGGCCCAGTGGTCATGGAGTACTGGCAGCTCTTTGCAAGGACCCAGATTTGATTCCCAGCACCCACATAGCAGTTCACAAACTGTCCATAACTTCAATTCCAGGAGATATGATACTTTCTACCCTCTGTAAGCATTACCCCATTTCCCATGGAGGGACACTCTCTTAGCTTATATACACAGGGGAGGGCCTAGGCCCTGCCCCATATGACTTGACAGATTTTTGACAATTCCTCATGGAAGGTCTCACCCTTCCTGGGGAGTGAATAGTGGATGGGATGGGAGGGTTGGTGGGCAGAGGTTGGATGGCAGGGGAGGATGGGAGGGAGAGAGAACTGGAATTGATATGTAAAATAAGATTGTTTCTAATTTAAATAAAATTTATATAAAAAGAAACACATGTGATATACAGACACACCTGTAGGCAAAGTAATTGTGCATTGAAATAATAAAAAAAGTAAAAGAAAATCACAATCTGTATGCTTATTATTTGTGTGCATTTCTGCAATGTATTTTATACTTGAATACAAAGTTGGTATTTTATAACAGGACACTCCAGAATTATATATTTGAAAACACAAGCCTCATTTGAATCACAAATATCTAACTACAAACTAGTTGTGGGAAATACAAAGACTCTTCTCTAATTCACTGAAAGGAGATACAAATATATATGTGAGGTACTCACATATATACTTGTCATTTATGAAATCAGAGGTGGCTTATTATATACATCTTAAATTTAGGTATCCATTTATACATTACATCATTATCAATTTCATTAATATTATTCTGTTTATATTATTTGCTTATTTAGTCTACCAAGCTTATACTTGAATATTTTAGTTTTTCTCTCATTATATCTATCCTCTAAAACTAAGTCCAATTATCACAATACACAAAAAGCTTTGGTTAGCCTCCATGAAACAAAAAGCTGTACATGGACAAAGGATTTTTTTTTTTTGGCGGGGAGGCTAGGTCCATCCTTGTGCAGACAACTCCACAGCAATCAGTGGCTGACATCCTTGCTATGTGTAAAGTCAAGGCCTGCATTGATACATCTCTGAATTCACTTTATAAATAGCTGCCCATCTGAGATTGGTCCTGTCACCAATCAGTTTCACATTTGATCAGAGAGCAAGCACCTAGGTACAGATCAGAATGAAACATTGACTCCATGCATCTTCAGCAATGGAAGTTGATATGTTCATCACACAGGTATTCTGGCTATGACTTATATCTCACTGATCCATGTCTTCAAACTTATTTATGCCTGGCATATAAATATGTGCTACTCCCACATGAATTTCTTTAATTCAGCAATAAACATAGAATACTGCAGGTAGAGGCATTAGACAAAGACAGTGCTTTACAAATTCAAATTATAATTGCAGTATTATTAACTAGGCAGTTATCTGCCCCATGTTACTTTTACAAGGAACTCAAAAGACAGCACTTACTCAGTTTCGATTTTGGCTTTTGTTGATATTTTGTCCATGGCTTCTGCTTAGCATTGCTTTAAGGAACATTTTAAATATGTATTTTGCTTAAGAGTAATAAATAAAATGCAATGTCCCAAGCCACATACAAATAACCAACCATTTAGTTGTTGCACTATATTTAATTGTTTGTTTTACCTATATACATTTAAAAACTTGTATATGCAACATGTAACATCAATATTGGATACATAACCTAATTTATTTACTAGGCGTTATTCATAGTTATTCTTCTTAAAGTAAAGTCTTTGAGGATGGAGTTTTATTTTAAGAGATAAGTCTTATTCAGTTGCCAATTCCTTCTTGGAATTCAGGTGGGCCTATGTTTCTCAGGTAGGTCTCAAATTCATAACGACCCTCCTGCCTAAACTTCTTAGGTGATTAGATTCCAGGCATAAGGCACCATACCCAGCTGAGAAAAAAATCTTATACCTCTCTTTACATTTTCCTAAAATGTGTAATGCCTAAGTGGAGCAGAAGTGTATAAATGGTGTTTGTTTCTTCCAGTAAGTAGGTAGTTTGATTTCCCACCAGGTCAGCACTTAAGTGGGAGGAAGTGTGGCAAGGGTGTATGGGAATTATTTGAGCCTTAAAGAAATTTAGACAGTTTGGAAGTTAAATAAGTTTCAAGTCGGTTTTTATTGTGAATGTCTAATCTGCTTTGCCTTCCTTAGAGAAGTGCCTAGTAGGCAGGTGTGAACGGGCTTTCTGTGTGTGTCATTCTTTAGTCGAATGGTGCGTTCTCTTAAATATACACAAAAGTATCATGGTTTGTGAGCATGACTTGTCTATAAAGATGGAAAGGTATTCAGAGCTAAAATATTGCTAAATTGCATATTAATCATTAGGTAATTGTTAATTTTTGTAAATGATATTGGAACCTTTTTCAGTCTACTTGAAAAAGATATAAGCTATGTTTGTTTAAAAGAATGAATTTCAATGATACAGACACACACACACACACACACACACACACACACACACACACACACACATATATATATATATATATATATATATATGAGTTAGATACATAATTAGAAAAGTGTAATAATGTTAGCATAGTAAATTAGAGAATCTTTGTTCATTTCTCATCATTAACGGAAGAGGAACTATGTAATATAAGGCTAACATTTTTGATTAAGAAAGCAAGAAAAATAGATGAATTCTCATATCTTTGTTTTGTTAACTAGCATATAAACACAAGGCCTTATACATGGGAAACAAATGCTCTACCACTGCCTATATCCTCAAGCCTCACATGAAGTTTTTAAGTAAATGACCTTTATTAGGAGTTCTTTCTTACAAAATGTTATTGTAAAACTATAGCTAAAAGATACTGTAACAACAAATATCAGATATTGTATGACCTGTAGTTCCTGATACTCTACTGTGTTAATTTTTACAATCCTATAAAGTAGCTATAATGGTTATTCAAAATTTTATAAAAAAAAGGCAACCAAAATAGACACATTACTCCCAAACATGTCATGGCTAGGAGACAAAGTAAGGCTGACTCAGTAGTATAAACCTTTTTTAAAAAAGTAGCAAAAACATCAACAATGTTACCCACCATCCAAATACTTATACAGAAATATCGAGATCTGCATAATTTGTCTCTGTAAATATCAACAGGTTAATGATACTTTTGCTATTTTTAAGTAAAATTATATTTGCTTATATATTCCATCTATTCTCAATACTCCAGACTCTACTGGGAAGTATTATTTAGCCAAACTTTATACAATCAATATGCTATCATTCCCACCTGAAAAGTATGCCTGTTCAAGAGATGACATTGTTAGTTTTGTACCTCAGTTTTCATTGATTTATTAATGAGAACAAGAATTGTTATCTCAAAACAAGATGGTTTCTTTTTGGTGCTTTTGCTATCCTGAAATCCATGAAATGTCATCTTTGCCATTTCAATGTAGATGTCTATGCGCAGTATCTATTCAAGAATCATAAGGGATGTTTTCTCTCCAGAGCATTTCTGCTTCCCCCAGACATTGATTGTATCCTCTCCAGAGTCATGACCATCCCAAGAATGCTGTGCTCTTAATATTTAATATTTGTTTAGGTGTTGCTTTTTGTGTGTTCAGATGCAGTGGATTTAGTACCATGTGATCAAAGTATGCTTAAAATATTTGATAACTTCTTAAGCCAGCTATCACCACATATTGCTTTATAATTTGAATCATTAAATTTCAGTGTAGTGGGACAACACAATTCCCAGCTTGTTGATCTTGGCTCAGAATATCAAACTTGAAGCTTGAAGGCAGTCATTGAAGAAAACATCTAGGATATATGAGCAACTTTGATGTTGAAAAAAGACATGAGAAAGCTCCAATTGGTATGTTGTGTGTCTTGAAGATAGATTTTTTTAATTCAAAGTAGTTTCATCAGTATATAATGGATTCTAGTGCAAATAATTTTATGAGAGTAAGCACACCAACATTTTATACTTAGTAAGCATGCATAAATGTATTTTCGTATAACACTTGAATTATTTATTCACAGGAGTTCCTGTATGTTTTGCAGTAAAGCTGAGTTTCATTAAAAATATGTTAAGGTTATAGGCACACAAATTAAAATGAAAGCTTGGGAGAGCTGATGTTTGTTTTCTTCTGGTTGTAGAAATATTTGGGGATTGAATCCAGTACTGACAGTATAAAGGATCTAAACAAGGAAAGATACAGTTGCTAAATTTCCAATTAGACCTGCCTTGGGAGACACTGCAGTGGAGAAAAATCATAGTTCTTTCAAGTATCATGAACTTGTACCAAGTCATCAAAGTTCAGTACAAAACCATGTCAGTGAGTATGTGAAATTATCCATCTCTCTCCTGCTTCTGACTAGAAAGCAGTTTAGTGCTTACACTGTTTGATCAGCCATTTGGATGTTGCCAAGAGTCTATTGATACTTATCTGGGTCTCCCTTTTTAAATGTTTACTATTTTACCTGAATATTTAGTGTCACACCCTCTATTAGCTTGGAACAGAAGCAACTATTCCAGGACAAGTATATAGAGGAAAACTAGTAAGATCCTCCAATGACCTATGAAGCCTGACATCACTGTCCCAAATAATACTCCAACATGAGTTCAGAGACCTATATTCTGGTAGATACAGTCCCTCCCTGATGAACAGGTTCATGGCAGAAACTACCTCCTGGGCATTGAATGCTATGATTCTGGATCAACAGAAAGTCACTGGATGATACTTTTCTCCTCTGTACATATCATCCCACATCTAGTCATAGATGTGAAAATCCTTAGGTAAGAATGTCATGTTCCTTAAATCAGAATTTCACCTCCTTTGCTGACTTTCATTTCTGTCAGGAATCCAGTAAGCATGCTCATGCTTAGTATCAGTCCTCTATGATCCTCCAATTGAGCATGCCAAAGCAAAACATCTCCATGTCATGTGAGTAAGAGACAGAGGTGGAGAGCCTTGGAATGGACATAAATTTCATTAAGACAAGTGTTTTCACTCCACTAACATCTAGAAAAATGCCCTTTTCTTCTTCTGAGTTACTGTCTTTCTTGTTACCATTTTCTATTGTTCTGCACTGTATTCATTTCTTCTGTGTTAATAAGTATCTGTTGCAATTAATCTGCCACTTTCAATGAAAATAGAAAAATAATATCAAATGCTAGATGAGTTCAGATTGTCACTTTGATTACTAAGTACTTTGTCATTTATGTCACTAGAAATTCTTGTTAATTATTGTTTATAGTCCTTAAAAGTTATCCCAATAAATGTGGAATATAAAAAAAGGAACATTGCTTAGTGAATGACAATCACTGCTCTCTATCTGTGCCTATCTGGCTTTACTTCTATCTTTCTTTGTCTGTCTCTAGCTCTGTTTGTGTCACTGTTTCTAGCTCTGTGTTTCTATCCTCAATCCCTCTCTCCCTGCCCCTTTTCCCATAGAAGGAAAGAATACAGGATGAAAATATGAGAATGTTTATATTCACCATATAATTTTAGACATCTAGAATAGTCTTTTGGTGAGAAAAAAAAATCTGACCACACTGGGATGAGGAGACTCCATGAACCCCTCAAGGCACCCTATTTATTGCAGATGAGCATCTCAGTTTTTTCAGTGTGGATTCCATCATCCTTTTCCTACAGGTGGTGGAAATTTACAGTGAGCAATTGCCTGTCTTAAAGCAGGATGTACGGAAATCAAGTGCAGTGTCCAAAATTGGCCACAAATATCCTGACCCCTCACCTTCTCCTCAATCCACTGCACTGATTTCCTCCTTGGACTGTGGTAGCAGTAGTAGGCATAGCCAGATGCCAAGAACCTTGTGTCATCAAGAAATAAATTTCACAGGTAAGGGAGCTCAGCTAGCCACTGATTGCAAAGCACTCTGAAAATGAAAATCCAAATACAGCATAAGTGTTAGGTTGTGCTATCATTCAGAAGGGAAGAAACCAAGTGCATAGCCATCATTATGATTATTTGTAACTGGGATACAAAAGAATTTGGCAAGAAAAGTAGGCAGGGCCATAGATAATAACACTGAATAACATGAAGAAGTTTTATTAAGGAACTTAACTTTATTTTGCAAGGTGTCAGATCCATAGCCTATCTTGAGGTTTGACTGTATTAATTTTTAAAAAAAATTTGATTCTAAAATATCATATTAGTTACTTTTCTGTAAGGCAGCTTAAGGGAGTTCATTATGGCTTACTGTCCTAGAGGACTAGAATCCATAATGGAGAAGAGAAGAGAGCAGCAGATATAAGGCATGACAGCAGGAACAGGGACTGAGAGTTCACATCTTCAACTATAATCACAAAGCTAAAGCAGATGGATTTTAGTTCTGCAAGGCCACATCCGGTAACATGCTTTCTTCTTCAAGACTATACATTCTAACATTCACAACCAGTGCTACCCATTGGAGACCAAATATTCAAATATGGGAACCTACTGGAAGCATTCTCATTCAAACTACCATATATACTTAAAGAGTATATCAACATACTGATGCCTATATAGGCAGTGTATATTTCTCATGTCACTCTGCAAATAAGAAACATAATTCTGACTGGAGAAGTGCAGTGATGCTTAAAATTGAAACTTTGTTGAAGAAACCAACAAGGAACTATAAGGTATATCAGTGAGATATTTAAACAGACCCTCCACAATTCTAGTAGAAACATGCAACCCCTTATTTGGGAGAAATTGAGACAATTCAAAGTGTTTATTCCAGCTGCCTGGTACCACACCAAAGTGTTCTGTAACCTAGGTATGACCCACAGAGTCCAGAACACAGGGTATATTTTTTCTTTATTTTTTATCATTTTTTAATTTGAATTAGAAAGAAGATTGATTTACATGACAATCCCAGTTCCCTTCTGCCTCCTGTCCTCCCCTACCACTCCCCAACTAAAACCCTACCTATCACATACCCTTTCTTCTATTCTTTACCTGACTCAAACTTTCTGCTCCCTCATGACCTCTGCATCCTTCCTCTTCTTCTCTTCTCATTCTCATTGCTTCATCCCCCCCTTCCCATGCTCTCAATTTGCTCAGGGGATCTTGACCCTTTCCCTTCTCCAGGGGACAAAGCTTGTCTCTTTTAGGGCCCTCCTTGTTTACTAGTTTCTCTAGCAGTGTGGAATTGTAGGATGCTAATCCTTTACTCTATGTCTAAAATCCACATATGAGTGAGTATATATCATGTTTGTCTTTTTGTGATTGGGATACCTCCCTCAGAATGGTTTCTTCTAGTTCCATCTATTTTCCTTCAAATTTCAAGATTCCATTTTTTTTTCCACTGAGTAGTACTCCATTGTGTAAAGGTACCACATTTTCTCTATCCATTCTTTGGTAGAGGGGCATCTAGGTTCCTTCCAGTTTCTGGCTATTACAAATAGTGCTTCTATGAACATCGTTGAACAGATGTCCTTGTTGTATGAATGTGCTTCTTTGGGGTATATACCTAGGAGTGGAATTGCTGGTTCTTGTGGTAGAATGATTCCTATTTCTTGAGGAGTCGCCATACTGATTTCCAAAGTGACTGTACAAGTTGGCACTCCCACCAGCAGTAGAGAAGTGTTACCCTTTCTCCACATCCTCTCCAGCATAAACTGTCATTGGTGTTTTTGATTTTAGCCATTCTAACAGGAGTAAGATGGTATCTCAGAGTTGTTTTGATTTGCATTTCCCTGATGGCTAAGGATGTTGAACACTTTCTTATGTGTCTTTCAGCCATTTTAGATTCCTCTATTGAGAATTGTCTATTTAGTTCTGTACCCCACTTTTTAATTGGTGTTTTGGAGACTAGCTTCTTGAGTTCTTTGTATATTTTGGAGATCAGCCCTCTGTCAGATGTGGGGTTGGTGAATATCTTTTCCCAGTCTGTAGGCTGCCATTTTGTCTTGCTGACTATGTCCTTTGCCTTACAGAAGCTTCTCAGTTTCAGGAGGTCCCATTAATTAATTGTTGATCTCAGTGTCTGTGCTACTGGTGTTATGTTCAGGAAGCAGTCTACTGTACCAATTAATTCAAGGGTATTTCCCACTTTATCTTCTAATAGGTTCAGTGTGGCTGGGTTTATTTTGAGGTCTTTTTGAGGCCCCAGTAGCAGTGCCACCTCCACCCACAAGAAGAAGACAGACATCAGATTATTGGATCTGTTTGCATCTACCAGAGGGAACCTTGTTCCCATACCCACCAAGAGAGGAAAAGACTCCTGCTACACCCACCAGAACAAAGGATGAGAGGAGGACAAGGTAAAAGCACATTTAACAACAGAAACCCAATATGACACCACAGAAGACTAGGAACCATACACCAGCAAGACCTGAACATCACAATACAGATGAACCAGAAGAGAATGACCTTAAAAACATCTTCAGGAAAATGACAGAGGACCTCAAAGGGGACATGAGAAAATCCCTTAAAGAAATGGAAGAAAAAAACAAACCTAAAAATACAAGATATCAACAAATCTTTCAAGGAAACAGTTTAAGACCTAAAAACTGTAACAGAGACAATAAAGAAAGCACAATCCAAGGGAATGCTGGAAATAGAAAAGCTAGGTAAACGATCAGGAACTAAAGATATAAGCATAACCAACAGAATACAAGAGATGGAAGAGAGAATCTCAGGAGTTGAAGACATGTTAGCGGAAATAGATTCATCAACCAAAGAAAATCTTAAGTTCAACAAATCCCTAACACAAAATATCCAGGAAATATGGGATACCATGAAGAGACCAAACCTAAGAGTAATAGGTATAGAAGAAAGTGAAGAAATTCAACTCAAAGGTGCAGAAAACATATTCAACAAAATCATAGAAAAAAACTTTTCCAACCTAAAGAAAGACATGCCAATTAAAATACAAGAAGCATATAGAACATCAAATAGAATGAACCAAAAAAAAAAAAAGTCTCCTCGACACATAATAATCAAAACAAAAAAATAGACAGGTAGACCAATGGAATAGAGTTGAAAACCTTGATATTAAACCACACACCTACGAACACCTAATTTTTGACAATCCAAATTTATACTCTGGAACAAAGAGAATATCTTCAACAAATGGTGCTGGCATAACTGGATGTAGACATGTAGAAGACTACAGATAAACCCAAGCCTTTCGCCCTGCACAATACTTAAGTCAAAATGGATCCAACACAGGGTATTTTAAAGGCAAAAATCACATTCATGCTATACACCCATTAGGGGGTTTTGCAAAAGCAGGCATTTTAACAGAAGATAAGATAAGCAGTTAGCTGGCGGAGGGTCCTCCCAAACAGGAAGTTTAACAGAAGCAAAGTTAGCCAGGACATCCTGACCTTGGGTTCTTGGAATAGAGTTGGGTGGTTTTCATGGGACCTCCATCAAACATTTCGAATTCTAGTTAAACCTAAGATGGCCTCAGCAAGAATACAAGATGGAGGAAACTCAGCCCTGTCTTGTCCTGTCACAATAACATTGTCATACACACAATTCCAGAGAATCAACTTGACCATCCCCAGGAAGGACTTTAGAAACAATTATAAGTGAACCAGCTTGAGGCTGATATGTACTTTTCCTGTTACTTGTTTGTTTTTTTTGGTGATAAGTTCCCCTTCAAGGTATATCTTCCCACTTTTCCCCATCTGTCTGATTCTGACAGAATAGCCAAACCTGAACTTGTCAATAAATACGTCTTGGCTGATGAGTACAGCTCACATCAATAACTCCTTGCTAACAACTGATCTGTTCTCAACATTATTTTTCTCACTTTTGCTGATAACTTATCAAAGATTTCTTTTACTATTATGTATGTGCATGTGAGTGTGTGTGTGTGTGTGTGTGTGTGTGTGTGTGTGTGTGTGTGTGTGTGGTGGCAGCAGTACATATACATGCATACAGGTGAGGCTAAGGCCAGGTATTGAGGATGTCAGATCTGCTGGAGCTGAAGTTAGAGGTAGTTGTGAGCCACCTGCTGTAGGAGCTGTAAACCACACTCCAATCCTCTGCCTAGAGTTGCAAATGTTCTTAACCACTAATCCATCCCTCAAACTCCTTCCTCAAAATATTTCGGAAAGAGAGAGGTAGGGGGGAGAAGGAATGCTTCAGCTTCAGTTACTTTTTCTTTATACTCACTACTAAGATTTAACAATTAATGTATTTTTTTTACCTTTTAATGTTTTGCTAAGCCATTTTAAAACTCTAAATAGAGTAGAAAATAATACACCTTGCATGAGTACTTCAGCATCCCTTCACTTAGGATAAAGATAATCCTTCCATGGTCCCAATACTATTCATACATTTGAAAGTTAAAACCATCTTATAAAACTAAATCTATATTAAAATTTTCACAATTGTCCCAAGTACAATTTTATATAGCAGAGTCTACAGAACCAGAGAATGCAATCAATATCAGACTTTAACAATTAGTATTTGATTGTGGAGCCCCTTGCAGCTTATTTTGTTTTGCTGGGGGTGAGGGTGGCAAGAAATGTCCACTCCTTTTCAGAAGGCTTAACTATGATAGCTTAATAATGTCATGCATCCCGAATCTGTCTGAATGGTTCTCATGTAATAATTTAAAAGGATTGTACATGCATTGAATTTTCTATAAAGGGAAAATCATTGAAACGGCAATAGTAAATTACTCTTAAACATTTTTATAAAGCATACTTTTCACAGGGAATTCTTTAACATATATAGCATGATCACTGACATGATTTCAGAGTGTTTGTCTATTAGTGGTGTTAATTTTGATTATACTTAAGATGGCTGAGGTAACTGCATGTGTTTGATTTTTCTCCTTCCAATGAACAGGCATAGCTTTATAGTTCTGATATTTAACCTCCAATTCTTTAAATTATAGGCATTAGAAGTTGTATTTTCTATTATCTTCAGTTTCCTACAAAATCCATAACTTCATAGTAATGAAAATTTAGCAGTTCTCTAATAATTGTGTGTTATTTTAGTTGTTCATAGTAATTCAGTCCTGGCGCATTTTAGTTCACAATATCTCCGTATTGTGCAGCTGTGATCACATACATTGTTGTAGGTCAATGCACCCCTAACCTCTGTACCGGCTCTGATATGGTCATTTGTATCAGATCTTTGGTCTCACTGAACACAGGAGTTTAGGAGGAAGACATGACTTGAAAGCCCAAACTACTCTAAGTGCTACTAATTGAGGTGAGTGTACCATTATATGTCCTCTTTTTCTTCTTAGAGTACTCACTAATTCATGGGAAGAGTAGAAGGAGAGGCTAAGAGTCCACATGAAAAGGTGGTTACTAATAAAGAAGCCAGCAAAGCTGTAAGGTCACTGGGCTAGGAAGACAAAGAGTACAGTTCCTTTAAACTAAGGTCAGGATCTGTAAGAAGAGAGGAGTTCAAAGACAAGCCCATTTTGTCAGCTAAATTTTCATTGAAAAAAAAATTTCGTCAAATTCTTAAGCTTCATGTATTGAAGTGTTTAGAAGTTGGCCATACCTAGACATGTTTGCGAAAGGGAACCTCAGTTGAGAAAATGCCTCCATCTGATTGCCTATAAGCAAGACAGTGCCAATTCTCTTGACTAATGATTGATGTGGAAGGGAACAGCCCTCTAGGCACCCTGGAAAGCATAAGAGAGCAGGCCGAGAATATTTCCTCCATGACCTGTACCTTAGGTCCTGTCGCCACATCCCTGCCTTGATTACTTGCTTCCCTCGGGGATGGAATGCAACAGACAGTGGTAAGTTGAAATAAAGCCTTCCCTCCCCGAGTTGCTTTGTGGTCATCTTGTTTTATCACAGCAATAGGAACCCCAATCATACTAAAGCCAAGCTGAGAGTGATGATTAGCATGTAGAAATGTGTACATTAATAATAATGATAAAACAAAGCAAAACTATGTTTGGAACATATCAGTAGAAGGGGAGTAAGACTTTGTAGCCAAAGTCATATTACAAAATACAGGTCAACATTTTTGCAATTAATGAAAGGCAAATCATAGTTAAATAGTAGGAATGGGGCACATTTCTCCAAAGGGAAGTCTTCATTGTGTTCTCTGGTGATTCCACTGAAGACAAAAACAGGTATATACTTTCAATACTTTACTATTCACTCACCTGTGATACTGTAATTGCAATAAGCATTTCCTCCAAACTCAAAACCCAAAAGCCAAAAAAATCTGAAAATATTTAATTCATTAAAAATTCAACATGAATTATTTAAACATTTGAACGTTATTATTTTTCCTTTGTGCAAATCTTGACTGAAGTAAAGATTTCTTTGTCTTGTATTCGCTTTGGCCTATGGCCACTCAAATTGCTATAGTAGTGGGCAGTGATACAGCAGTTCCCCTCCACTGAATTGCTTTGTGGTTATGTGAAAGCCCATATTTGGCTAGTGACTCTTAGGATCTCATCCTTTCTACTGTTTTTTTAGATCTTACTGTCACCACTACACAGTTTTATAAAATAAGAAAATGGTACACAGGAAATTTATGGAATTCACCTGCTGAATTTATATCTTCAAAATTTTCATGTTTGCTATCATAGTCTTTTTGCCTTTCCACATATTTACAATAATCCATTCACTAATTAATAATCCATTTAGCATCTACTAAAATCCTGCTAAAATTCCACCAGAGAATGCATTAATTCTAGGTAATAATCTCATATAATTGACAAGTGAAGTTTAATGTTGAAGTCAATGAAATTGAAATTTGAATTGTGTCAGTCCATATGAATATAACACAGCACATCTTACTTATATAGGTCTCCCCTGAGTTTATTGCAAGTATTTTCAGAGTAGGCTGTATGTATAGGCCAGTGATAGAACACTTGACCAGCATGATCAGTTCCCAGCACTATGAAATAACTGGAGTAAATTTTAAAACCCATGTTTTTAGGAAAGAAATCCTGTGTTTTCTGTATTTATAATTGTTTTCTTTCAAAACTCTAGATTCTATTATTTTTTTTTAATTTTTGTTAGTTGACGTATAAAATAATGGGTTTTATCTGAGAGGTCCATACACACATATCATTAGACTTTGCTCATATATGGACCTTTTTTCATTCCTTCAACTTTTATCTTGCCTTGCTCCAATTCTTCCATGATCATTGGTCCCCTTCCTCTAAGTAAGTGGTGCCCTCCAGTACTTATTTTGTTTTCATGCCATATATGTTTATATAACATATATGTCATATATATTTATAGATCTGTGTCCCACATATTTTAGAAAACATACAATTTTTGCCTTTTTCATCTCCATCTATTGTAATTTTAGATAATTCTATATACATATGGATTTATTGCAAATATTTGAAATGCAGTTAATATTTAATGTCAATCATATATTCTGCAACCTTGCTGAACTCATTTATTCTCCAAAGTTTTCTTAGGTTTTCCCATACAAATTTCTTTTGATTTTCTGAGTAGAGTCCCATGCCATATTCAAATAGGGACAGCTTCATTCCTTATTTCTAGTCTTTTGCATTCTTTCCTGATTTATGATTGCATGCAGATTTTCCAGAACCATATTGAATATTAATGGTAAGATTAGACCTTGCCTTGTTCCTAATCTTGGCATGAAAATACTGTCTTTCACCATTAAATATCATGTCAGCACCTAGTTTCCTGAGAATTTGAATCATGAATGATGTTAAATTTTATCAAAAGACTTCTTTGCATCAGGTAATATGGTTATATGATTTTCCTTGTATTATCATACCGAATTATATTGCTCAGTTTTTCATCAACTAGTCTTGAATCTAAGGAATAAATGACATGTCATGTTTTGTAATTACCTTTACATATTACTTAATTCTATCTGCTGATATTTTATATGGATTTCTGGTATCTGAAGAGATGGAGGAGATTGGTGCGCAGTTTCTAATTCCTTACAAACTTAAGTCACTTTGTAATACTGATATTATGGAATAAATTAGGATATGTTCCTTTCTCACTTTCATTATTCAGAAAAGACTGGTTAAAATTGGTGTTAGTTTTTAGGTATTTATTATAATTCATTATATAAATCATTTGGTTCTCTGACTAACTTTTTTGGAATGTTTCAGTGAAATTCAGTTCTCTTAGTATTTTTAATACAAGGTAAATTAACTCCTTCATTTGTTACAATTGTCATTTGTTACAATTCCCACTTTCCAAGGATAAGATACACTTCAGCTAAGGCAGAAAATTTACCCCTTAAAGTTGTTTTCAGTATTTCCTCATAATTCTTTTGGTGCCTATATGGTTTGCATGGATTGGTAATTTGCTTCTTCTCTGTGTTTTTCATTTCAGTCATGCCACAGATCTACCAATTTTACTGTCCTTTTCAGAGAAGCCTCTTTTGGTTTCCCTTTGTTTTCACTCCACTTTTGCATTTTCAATATGGTTTGTCTATTATTCCCTTCTTTGACTAACTGAGGGCTTATGCTGCTAGCTTGGTTTGCTTTTTTGGTATTTTTGAGATTGTAGCATGTGCTACTAACCACATGTTTTTCTTCTTTATGATATAAGCATTAAATATTGTAACTTTTCCTCTTAGCATAGCTTAAAAACCCACAATATTTAGGTGATTTTGTTGTTATTGTCATTGAGTTCGTTACATCTTTAAAATGTTTTCTGAGAAATTGTTTTCTTGATGCACAGATTTTTAGAAGCACATCATATTTTAATTAAAAACAATCCTATTTTACATACTAATCCCAGTTCCCTCTCCTTCCAGTCCTCCCATGCCTCCCACCAACCCCCCATCCCACCTCCTGTCCACTCCCCAGGGAGGGTGAGGCCTCCTATGAGGGATCATCAAAGGCTGCTACATCATTTGGGGCAGGCCTAGACCCTCCCCACATGGCTAGGCTGAGAGAGTATCCCAAAGTCCCTGCACTAGGGATAAATAGAGGTTCCACTGCCAGAGGCCCCATAGACTGCCCAGGCCTACTGACACCCACATTCAGGGGGTGAGGTTAAGACCTATGCTGGTTTCCCAGCTGTCAAACTGGGGTCTGTGAGTTCCCACTTGCTCTGGTCAGCTGTTTCTGTGGGTTTCCCCATCGAGAAGCACATCTTTACTTCTCAAGTGTTCTATTTTTTAGTATTTTTTTCTTGGATTCTATAGAACAGAGGTCTGTAGGTTTCCAAGATTTAACAATTGTTGAGGTTTGTTTTATGGCTGAGGATAGACACTGCCTTGCTTCAAGTTCTGTGAAAAATATGAAAAGAATGCATATTCTACTATGGTAGGGGAGTATTCAATAATATTTCCTATTGATTCAAAATATTATTTAATTCTTTCATGTCATTGCTGGTTTCCTGACTCATTGTATCATGGATTGTTGAAAAAAAAAAGGACATTTTCAGCTGTATTTATTGATTTCTGTATTTACTATCTGAATTCTTCCACATTTGGCATCATGCTCTTTGAAATTGCCATTGATATGTGCACACATACCTTAAGGTTATAATTATTCTTGAATTAAGAATTTTGTTGATAAATAATGTTCTTTCTGACTCTAGAAATAGTGTTTTCTATGAAGTCTGTTTTCCTGCTTTAAACTCCATTATTATTCTCCATTTTTAACTTGCACCTTATTATAAATAAAAAGCACATTTGAATGCATAATTTGAGTTGATTGTAGCAGCATATGATTGTGGTATGTTATCTTGTTAAATGTCAACTCACTCATATCTATCATTAAGTTGATAAATCTAGGCCATTTACAATTAATGGTATTACTGCTAGACAGAAATTATTCATGAACTCCCTGGCGTTCTCAATAGAGTAACAATGTTTGAAATCTTTTCTGCTAAAACACATGTGTTATTTCTTTCTGGTTGCTACAAATGTTCTCTTCTTGTTTTCAATTTTGAGAATTTTAATGATAATGTGAATTTGAGAATTTTAATGATAATGTGAAAATTGATATAAGTTCTACATGCCTAGACTTCTTTCAACCTCTTAAATTTGGAAGATTTTCTACCTTTATTTATTTACTTACTTACTTATTACTTATATTATCTATCTATCTATCTATCTATCTATCTATCTATCTATCTATTGTACTTCAGTTTAATTAAAGGTTCACCCTTGCCTTTTCTCTTCCTTCTAAGCAGAAGAAAAATATCCCAGAAGTCTGATCTGTGATACAAGAAATCACAGAATAAGCTATGATGAGGCACAGAGGTTCAGTCCAATTTCTTGAACTACCAGATGATGTCCATAGTGGTTTTATAGTGTGTACAAGTGAAGAGTTAGCAGGAAATATGCCACAGTTTAAAACACTTAAGCAAGGAAACAAAGGAAAACAAAACAAGTAGCAAAAACAAAAGGGATAAACAACTTTCCCCTTCCCTTTCTTAATACAGTTTCAGGTTAAAAATTTGTTATTTTGTGCTAATCTTCCCATTTGAAAGTTTCTCCTTCCTAGGAGGAAATCTTCTGTCTCTGCCTTAGGTCTAAAATTTTCTTATAATGCAGCAGTATTGTCCATTAATTAAGCACTAATTTTTATTTTCAGTCTTTTATTACTGTTCATTGTACTATGTTTTATTTCTGTCTCAATTCAAACAGAAAATGATATCCTTTGGCAACAGACCCAAGGCATGAATCATATGTCTTAACTCTTTTGTTTAGCCAGTGCCTAATGTGCATGTTTAGTCTCCCCCCCAGACTCTACAGGTACCTCTCACAGATTAAGACTTCCAGCAGAATTAGTTTGCCCAGTCTGGATAATGATGCTATTCTCACTCATGTCACCAGGTCATATTCATTCTAGTCTAAAGTATCTCAAATACTTCTGGTTGACCTCATCAGCTACTTCTTTAATTCACAGCTCAATAGCATTAAAAGTAATCTAATAAATTAAAAATAAACTCAGTTATACTTTGATATGGATACAAAATGATAGATAAATATTAAAGTGAAAACACTGAAGATAAATGTATTCGAATATCTGACAGAAAGAGAGAAATTAGATATTCTATATTATAAACTTAGTATTATATATACATATATATGTAATTGTTACTTATCACACTAACAATATTTATTCAATAACTTGCTGTTCATTTATGAAAGTGAATTAAATATGAAATTTGAAAATCCCCAACCATTGTCAAAAATGCAAAATTGTTTTTCTTTTTGCACTATATAAAATAGAAGTAAATTTAAACAACACAAGCCAACAAATCTCATTTAAATAAACCTTCAGTCGGCAAAACTATTAAGATATCTAATTTTGTAAGATATTAAACTATACATCAAAACACAAGGACATCAAAAAATAAAAATAAAGCAAATCAAAACAAGTGTTTTCAATGTTTAAAGAGGTAAAAGATTTTGAGGTAGTTCTCAACTCAAGAGTAAACACAATACAAATCTGAACCAAGCTAAGGCAAAACAGAAGTTAATAAGTAAAAATGAGAATTTTAAGAAGAGGAAAAACACAAATAAGATAGAACCTATCAATTGGAAAAAAAGAAAATGATCTAAAGCAATTAATGACTTTCCTATGTCTTAAACAACCACTTAAGAGAAGATAGTTATTTCACTAGTTGTCACATCTGTAAATTCTAAGTTGTTAGGGGGCAGGAGGGGAGGACGGGTGGGAGAAGGGAACTGGGATTGTCATGTAAAACAATCCTGTATCTAATTCAAATAAAAAAGTTGGAAAAAAAAAGAATCGATGTCACAATACAAAATATTTCACACTTAAAACCAAAGCAGATTATATGTTTTTTGGGTTTTTTTCTTTTTGTTTTTCAAGACAGGGTTTCTCTGTGTAGCTTTGAAGCCTATCCTGGCACTCACTCTGGAGACCAGGCTGGCTTTGAACTCACAGAGATCCACATACCTCTGCCTCCCAAGTGCTGGGATTAAAGGTGTGTGCCACCAACTCCCGGCTCAGATTATATGTTCTTAAAGAAAACTTTATATCATGGCTATGACAGCTTTATACTCAATTGCTACTCTCCCTTCCACATTACCAGAAATCATGGGAGAAATTAAAGGTTAAAATCCCAAAATCAGTCAGGCGATGTTGTCACAAGCCTTTAATCCCAGCTCTTGGGAGGCAGATCTCTGTGAGTTCGAGACCAGCCTGGTCTACAAGAGCTAGTTCTAGGATAGGCTCCAGAGCTACACAGGGAAATCCTGTCTCAAACAAACAAACAAACCAACAAATAACAAAAATTCCAAAAGTCAAAAGTATATGTCTCACAGTGCTACAGTCAGGAATGGGCAACTTTTCTCTGTGGGCCTGACGCCTTCACCCTCATTCCCAAGTTCTAAGACTGCCTGCATTTCTTAGAACATGGCCTCAGCATATTTCACTCCCTCTACTTTCTACTCCTGTCTTCTCTGATGTTCACTGTCCTGCTCTGTCCCTTACAACAGCCCTTTCTATTGCACTGGATCCATCTAATGGGACTAACTCAGAATAGTATCTCAAACTATTGCAACTATACATCCAAATCTCATTTGACAGATTGTTTTAAGGATTATGTCACAGACATGTTTGAATAGTGATTATTCTGCCTGACAAAACGCCCTAACTGCTTTAGAATTAAAAACATGCTTTTTAAAAACATGGCTGTAATTCTACAATAGAAATATAAATTAAAGCACAGAACAATTATTCATTTGTTAATTCATCTATCTATCTATCTATCATCTGTCTGTCTATCTATCTATTATCTATTGTGTGTTTGTTAATAAGAACAGAACTCAGACCTCTCGGGCATTGAATCTCCACTTAACTGTCTCTTTTTTCTCATTCTGTTCCTTTCTGTCTTTTTTTTAATGTGTAATTTTTGGTAATTTGTTTTAAATTTTGAGGTAATACCTCATTAAGTTAAGCAGACTGCCCTTGAACCCAGCCTGTAGCCCAGTATGGCTGTAAATTCATGAGCCAATTGCTCCAAGCTCCATCATAGACTAGAGATAATCATTAGAGGCCTAGCTCAGGAAAAAACAACAACAACAACAACAACAAAAACTTTAGGCATTTTAAGAAGAAAGGATTTTCATTGTCATATGTGAATACATGACACCATAAGTTTTTGAAAAATACAATAGTCCCATGAGATTTTTCTAATACAAACATGGTGTGTGTGTGTGTGTGTGTGTGTGTGTGTGTGTGTGTGTGTGTAGTTAATAATCCAGTAATGACAAAAAGTCATTTCAGATCTGAAAAGAGTAAGCTATTCAGTAAATTATGCCACAAGAGGAGATTATTTGAAAAAAATGGATTAGGACTAAAGTTGGATCAGTAGTAATGTGTGAAAATAAATTAATGATGGATAATGACATTAAATATATAAAACCATTAGGTTTTAAAGTAAAATATACATGCATAGGCTTTTTCATAGCTTTATGATACACTTAATAGAATAAAATTTCTAAGTATGGAAAAAGAGGAAGTTAAGGGATCAGCTCCCCATTTCGGCAGCCATGACAGTAACACGTGCTTGCCATGACCTTGCCTTGGTCACTAAGAGGTCAGATGCCTGCCTCGTGGCAAGGAACCAATCAGAAGTTAGCTAGTGGTGCTATGCTTTACAGCTCTGGGTGTGCTTTATGGACAAGTGCAAAGCAATGACGCACAAAGCATAGCAACCACCTTGGGAGGGCATATGGGCCATAACAACCAGTTGGCCAATCAACACAGGGCAAACCCTCCAAGCCTGGAGGCACACCAATCCTGAGCCTGTGCGTATCCCTAGACACTCCCCTTACGCTGCCCTATAAGATTTCTATGCAGCAGCTTTGAACTGTCTTTTGTAGCCATCCACCATGGCGGGTGGATGAAAGACCTGAGCTAACATGGGGTTAGCTCGTTAAACAACAATAAAGCCTCGTGAAGTTTGCATCAAGCTTTCGCCTCCACCTGGTGATTGGGGTGACCATGGTCCTGGACTGAGACCCTGGAGGCCTGAGCTTTCCGGGGGTCTTACAGAAGAAATAAATAAAATTAATAATTTTGAATATATTATCATAAATACATATTTGCAAACATTAAAAATAATTACACACAAAAGTAAAATAAGCATAAAATTGTGATAAAATATATTTTCAATCATATGACAAGAAGCTTAGACAAATAATGAATAAATAAGCTCCACTGGATATTTAGAAAAAGAAATGTGAACTTGCAAAAGGAAAATGCAAATGATTAATAAATATATTTTAAAATATTCAAACTGCCCTGTTAATTGAAGAAATGCAAATTAGTGTGACTCTACAATACCATACTTCACTAAAAATGATGTAGCCTAATGCAGAATTTGCTTGAGGGTGTAGGACCATGTACACTTTTCTAGTATAATAAGTTAACTGTGGAAATTAGTAACTTTTCTTGATGACATTAAACACTATACACTTTAAACTCAGAGTTGAGATTAACACATGCCTAACTGTTTTTACCCAAGGATTTTACTAATAACCTATTTAGTTCACAAATATTAGTGAAAGAAATAAAACATCTATCCATGTATTAGCCAAGTCAATTATTATATTCAAATAAGTAATAAATATATTATTTGGGCAAATATTCATAATATATCAAGCAACATATATTGTAACAATTACCCAAATAATTCTAAAGCACAATAGTTAATAATGTTTGAGAAGGACTGAATAGAAAAATATTAACAGTATTTTTCTTCGGTATTGACATTTCAAATTTGGGGTATGGGGTTTAGTTTTTGTATTTATTACTTTTCTATGGTGTCATTATAAGGTCATTTAATTCCAGTCCATCTAAAGGTGATTTATTCCAGTACCTGAAGGTGGTGCCTAAAATAACAGACATAATCAAGCCCTATAATGCATCATGCTTTCCTACATACATATGCCTATTAAAGAGTTGAACTTATAAATTAGTAACAGTAAGAAATTAACAGTAATCAATGATAAAGTTGAACACATACTAATAGGGTGTATTATTTTCTCTCTATTGCTATTTCTATTGATATCTCTCCTCACCTTTCTTCTCATCTCTTCTCTGAAAGATACCTTCCTGTGCTACATTCCTCCTTATAAAGTCAATAGTGAAGAGAGTATTGTAGAATCAGCTGGTTGATAATGTGAATACCCCAATAAACAGTGAATTCTGGCAATGAAGATGGCTACAGAGTAACTAACACTAATGGACAGTGATGTGTACATGTGGAGATGTTGACTCAAGGCATGATTCACACCCCAATAGGAACAGACCTGTGTCTTGTTAACTTTTCAGAATGGTATGAATTTACTCCTCATGAACTGCTTTTTCTGGAAATTTCCAGTTAATATTATTATATGGTTGGGTTGACCTTAGGTAACTGGAACTACATAAAATAAAACCATAGAGAAAGGGTGACTGTCACAAATGAACATTGCTTTGTTTTTATCACAATAACAAGAACAGATATTATTGCTTTTTAAAACATCTTAATAATAGAAGAATTAAGAGGAAAATTAGATTTTCTCCAACTTGGCTTCCTTCTATTCCTGCTTAAGTATGTTTACCAGAATATCTAAATTACTTAGAGTACTCTGTCCCAAGAATGCCATCTTCATGCAGTCCAGTCCAATCCATACAGATACAATCTATAAGTTCATAGCTATGAAAACATACACCTTAGGCAAGATTAGAGTTACACTGGTCCACACAATACTATTGCTTCCAAATCATAGCACATTTTCTTGTTCCATTGCTTTAACAGAGATTCAGTGGGTCCTGGGACACAACTATACCATATTGAAGATGACAATATCAGCTGCATTCAGCTTCCAGGGGAAATTCTTCAAAGCAGATAAGAACTGAGTGCATGATGTCAGAGTAGATGAGTCCAAGCTGAATTAATCGTGTTTAAATATCTATTTAGGCCTTAGCCAAGCTTCTGCTGCTACTGCAGATGTAATTCCTCTGTGTTCACTGGCTCACAGATTCCCGTGATTATTCCCATTCTGCACATGTTTGCAGTTTCATATCAATTTTCCTTTCAAGGGTTGTGTGGAGGACCAAAATAGTTCCACTATGGAATATTTTGAGATCCAGCCTTGGGTTTCACTAAACAGGAACACTGGAAAGCTCCGGCCAACTATGGTATTGTTAAAGCCAGTAAGGCTACTATTGTTTACCATGGCCTCAGGGTAATATGCCTCCTATTTGCATCTCTGTGGGCCTAAGCATCTGAATAGGCCTGCACCTGGGCGGAGGTGCAAGGTGTGGGAGGGACTAGGGAGGGCAGAAGTTAGGGGTGAACTATGAGAGGAGAGAGGAGAACAAGGAGAGAAATAGTTCCCTCTTAGTAATGAAAGGATGGTTAAGAAACAGCAGAAAAGATGGCTAATAAAGAAATGACTCTAGTTCTACAATATGGAACTGAGAGCTCTCTAAAGATGACAAGATGCCTGTGTTTGGTCTTCATCGCCACTGGGTTGCTAGGAGTTTCCAGGTCCATGCACCCCCACTCGGGCAGAACCTCATGGGTTAAGGCTGAGACATGCTGGGTCATGACAAGTTTGTCTTTTGAAATTCTTGCAATGACCACCAACACCTTACTATGGTGTGATTCTGGTTAGGAGCACATTTCACATTGGAATTCTCCAGTTGAAATTGAGCTTCCTTTTTATCTCTTTTTCCTTAATGTCATCAGGTCAACAAATACCTGGAGTTGAAATTTAGAGATGTACGCCTGCTGGGATAGAGCTCATCATTATTAGTAAAGTAATCACAATGAAAAAGAAATATGGCACCACAACACTTAGTAAATGAACCAAAATCGCCACTATCACTTTCTTCTTTCTCTTCTACCATAAAACATTTTGTCCCTTTCTACATCCATAGGAAAGGGACACATGCTGAGAAAAAAATTCTAGTAATAATTGACCATATCCCATTGGTTGTCCTATTCCACAAGTAACAAAAGATTCCCCTGGATTTTCTGTGGCACATACTGTATATAATATTTTATCTTTTCTTCTCATTCCTCTTTTATGATGGGAATCTCAAACATGAACCTAGTGATAGGCAAGAAAAGAATGCTTTATCTTCTCTATGTGGCAGAGTATTTCAGGTGATAGGTTCCAACCTGAGATTTTCATTTGTTTTCTTTTTTCTTCAGGTATTGGTATATCCCTTTCAATTCTATTAATACATGGCTAAATGATCTTGTAATTTCTAATTAATCAACTCATTGTTCATCTATTCAATCTCACTTTTGTCAGAATTGTATATACAAAAGAGAATATACAAGAATATACAAAAGTACTCAAAAGCAAAAACTATGTCATTCAGTTTATTTGATCTATAAATGTGGTAAACTACTGTGATTGGTGTGGAGATTTCAACTTTGGTTTTGGTCTCAGTAGGATAATTGGCAATCCTAAAGGTTGGTTATTGTGTCGATCTGCTGTATGTACCCAGGGGGTTACACTTGGCTTATTCATTCTTTGTCTCTCTACTTCTAGAACACTATAATCTAAATTGCATCCAACCTTTTGCACATTTGTCCTGAGTTCATTTTGTTGTAACTACGGTATAACACATTTGATGTCAAATCTGTACATTCTAATTACACCAAACCAAAAGCAGACAAGCCCCTTTGTGCTTGTGAGCCAAATGCAACCAAATGTTTCCACTTGTGAGCCTAAGATTACTGGGGAATTTCAAATATTTCTGTAATTCCCGATGACAGAAAAGGCATGCATTTAGAATCAAGACATTTACAAATTTATAAAGCTGTGAAGACAATACTTTTACAATGTACAACATACCTGATTTTAAGCATCTCTTAGAATATTTTCAGATAAACCCTGTTGCTTGGTCTTGTTCCAAGAAACTGGCTAGCAATAAAATTAAACTGACTGGTTCAATTTTATTTGCTCAAACTAGGAAATTTCATGATGCAGAAAACTCAAAAATAAGTCTCTCCCCACTCTTTCTCCCTTCTCTCTCCCTCCCTCTCATTTTAAAGTCTGTTTTAATCCTCTAAATCCTTATTCTGAAAATAAGATGAAAATTTATGTGGCATAAGTATATATTTGCTCAGATATTGAGGAGTAAAAACAAACCTGGCACTGATTTATGGAATTCTTTGTGTTTTGACATGACTAAGGGTGAAAAGGTTTCTTTTGCTAAAAATAATGACACTCATACCTAAGAGACCATCTGGACCCCATTCTCAGAACTGTAGGACTTTGCAAAAACTCAGGCCTGTGACCCTGGTGACCAGTCAGTCAACCCATAATAGATTTACTTCTTTTTTCTCACAGATTCTTTTAAATAACCTACTTACTTGTTTTTCTGTTGAATGCTGAATGTGATATCAGAAGACGCTGTTTAATATGTCGATAGTTCATGACAGCACTACAGAGATTATTACATAACAAAGTCTAGATAAAATTTTTTCTGGTATTCAATCAGTAGCTTAGTGTTTAAGGGGGGAAGGCATGGAGGCTGTGATTAGCAGTGGCAACAGAGTTCTCTTTCCTGTGCCTAAGTCCTTCATTTACATGGTATCCAAGATGCTTACTATTTTATACTTGGTAGCTGAAGTTAGTGGTGTTGTATAGAAATTAAATATAATATATTCATATACACACTTTGCAATACTTAAGATGTGTATGAAAGTTGAAGAAAGTAATATTTTAGCTACATATTTTGGCATAAATATCCATTAGGCTTAGATAAATAGGCATCAAACTGCAGACTTCAAAGTCTGTGGAGCAGTGGTTCTTAACTTTGCTAATGCTGAGTCCCTTTTATACAGTTCCTCAAGTTGTGGTGAGCCCCAGCCATAAAATTATTGTGTTGTTACTTCATAACTGTAATCTTGCTAATTTTATGAATCATAATGTAAACATCTTCTAGTATGCATGATATCTGATATGTGACCGCTATGAAAGAACTCTGACCACCATAGGATCTGAGACCCACATGTTGAGAACTCCTGCTATAGAGTACTACATACCCCTTTTCTAGTGAGATTTTATTGAGAAAGTAGAGTACTCCAAATTTCATTCTGAAAATGGGAGAAAATTGTAAATCCAAACACATTTTATACCTTAAATTTATGGTCTAATTAAATAACTAAATGGTGATTGAGCATAACAGTACACACAGATTTAAAAAGTTGTTCTAGAAATCCCATGTACTAGTCACACAGGAAGACCTGGGTTATTTTCCTGATTTATTAAGACCCTGAGTGAACAGGCAGTTTGGGAAATGCTTTTTAGATGGGAATTTAAGTAGCTAAATTGGGGCCTTTGGCATTTTTAGTAAACACTTATGTAAGGAAATGGATTAAATTATTGGTGATGGGCTTTGAACTGCCTTATTTTTGCAGATTGTTTAATTTTTCACATTCAAATAATTATACATTTTTATTATTTAAATAGCATTGGACTAGTTAGAGGGCTCAGCGGATAAAAGTACTTGCCACCAAGCCCGATGACCTGAATTCAACCCTCAGGACCCATATGGTGGAAGGAGAGAATTGAAGATGTGTCCTATGACTTGCATAGGCATCACACACACACACACACACACACACACACACACACACACACACTCACACACACACACTAACAATGTAATGCAGAACTGTTGCTTGTAAATAATAGAATGCAGTTTAATATAGGTCAAGTACAATAGCTAATGATTATCTTAGTAACAAATTTACAACTTAATTTTAGTACCAGATTTTAAGTGTAGGATCTTATTTACATAAATCTCTAAAATATTTACATACACCAAAATGAACAGTATGGCCAATTGAAAGTAAAAATGCCCTCCATTTCTGAAAAGACTTCTTCTAGTAAAATGAAAAAAACAGAGAAGTAAAACTAGAATGTTTTCATGGCAAGATAAGCCAAATCAATAGTGATTTGAAATGGCTTTCTCACTCCTGTATACATTATGGCATTATCATACTGACACCTTGATTTTAACCCTGATGTGTTTTTCTCATTTAAAGACATCTAATTTTTGATCATTTGTATTGTAGGGCCAAGAAACAAATATCCCTTTCTTTGTGGAGCTCAATTCTAGTGTAGCAGATAGATAGAAAACATTGTAATTAAGTAAAATATATAGCATATGAAAAGGTGACATAGACTTAGGGATAAATTGAACAGGAAGGGGCTATACAAGAAGGAAGGTCCTGATGTTAGAATGGACTCCAAATTAGAGGTACAGATCAAGACAAGTAAGATTGAGCTTCAGTAATAAGAGATGACTCACAAATTACAGGCACTTAAGAGTTTGGTTTCAATGGAATCTTGAAATTCACAGGCAAATAGATAGAACTAGAAGAAACCATTCTGAGCAAGGTAACCCAATCACAAAAAGATAAACATGGTATGCACTAACTCATATATGTATTCACATAAAGCCAAGGATTACCAGCCTAAAATTCACACCACTAGATAAGTTAGGCAATGAGGAGGACTCTAAGAGAGACATACATGGTCCCCTGTTGAAGGGGAAAGGGTCAAGATCTCCTGATAAAATTGGGAGCATGGGGGAGGGGAGAGAGGTAGGAGAATGAGAAGGGGAGAGGAAGAGGGGTAGGAGGACAGGAGGGAGCAGGAAGGTTGAGTTGGGGGAAGAATAGAAGAGAACAAGGTAAGAGTTACCATAATAGAGGGAGACATTATAGGTTTAAAAAGAATTCAGGCACTAGGGAAATGCCTAGATCTACAAAGATGACACCAACTAATGATCTAAGCAACAGAGGAGAGGCTACTTTAAATGACTTCCCCTGATAAGTTGAAGACTAACTTATATCCCATTCTATAGCCTTCATCCAGCAGCTGGTGGAAGTAGAAGCAGCTAAACACTGAATTGATTTGTAATCCAGTTGCAGAGAAGGAGGAGTGATGAGAAAAGGGGTCCAGACCAGGCTGTTGAAACACACAGCAACAGTTGACCTGAACAAGGGAGTTCTTGGTCCCCAGACTGATAGCTGGGAAACCAGCATGGGACTGCTGGGTAATCTATGGGGCCTCTAGTATTAGGTCAGTACTTATCCCTAGCATAGGAATGGACTTTGGGAGTCCATCTCACATAGAGGGATACTCCCTTAGTCTAGACTCATGGGATGGGCCTAGGCCTTATCCCAAAGGATATGACAGACTCCAAAGACTCCCTATGGGAGGCCTTACCCTCCCTGGGCAGATGAAATAGTATGGGATAGGTACGGTGTTAGTTAGGGGGGCGTAGGTGAGGAGGGGAGGGAGAAGGAATTGGAATTGACATGTAAAACATTCTTGTTTCTAATTCAAATAAAAAAATCCAAAAAACAGAGTTTGGTTTCAAAAAGGGACAAAACATAGGTATTGGAAGAAAATCATACAAGAAATTTTCAAAGGAAAAGACTTCAGCTTGAATAATTTTAGGTTAAGTGTTACCTGAAAAGCCCATTATGAGAAGAATTTTGCTTGAAGAAATACATTGAAACAAATATTGTTAAATAACATCTGGGTTATGAAAAATCTTCTAGTATATTGGAAATAACTACTCATTTCTTGAGCCACTGTGATGGTGAGCATTAATTGCCAACTTGATAGAATCTATAATCCTCCAGGAGACAAGGCTCTGGGTAGACCTCTGAAATGTTATCTAGAGTAGAATAACCTCTGATAATTCAGATAATCTCTCATAAGACATTCCTTATGAATAAGGAAATAAAGTGGGGAGTCCTACCTTAGATGCTAACATCTCTAAAAGGCTGGGTGCTTAGCAACATACAAAGGCTGGTGGATGTATGAACAGTCATTATTCTCAGCTTCATGATCATCAATACAATGTTACTAAATCCTCAAGATTCTATCACCATCAAGACTTCTTCAACATCATGGCCTTTCCCTCAAACTGTGATCAAACAAAACTAAACAAACAAGCTAATAAACAAACAAAACTGACTTTTATATCCCATAAGTTGCTTTTGTTTCATATCT
Source organism: Cricetulus griseus (assembly GCF_003668045.3). NCBI lineage: Eukaryota > Metazoa > Chordata > Mammalia > Rodentia > Cricetidae > Cricetulus > Cricetulus griseus. The sequence continues at coordinate 110,798,999 of NC_048599.1, forward strand.
TATCATAGAACAAGAAAAGTAAAACTGAAAATTGGAGCCAGAAATGGAAATATAGTTGTGATAAACATGGCTATATGGTTCTTAAGTCTTTGGAACTTGTTTGTAGGAGGAATGTAGTGTGCCTGGAATTTTAGGTTAAGAAATCTCTGTAAAACTGTCAGCAGAGCTTAATGGACCATTCTGTTGGGAGCTTAAAAGACAAAAATGCTGAAAGAAACATGGTGAATGAGGATCTGGGTTATGAGATTTCAGAGGGGAACAAAGACTCTATTAGGAACTGTGATGGGGGTCATTCATGTGACATTTTGACCAACACTCTGGCTTCGTTCTGCCCAGAAAATTTGAGTGAGGCTGAATTTAAAAGAAATGGAATAATGCGTTCAGGGGGAGAAATTGCTAGGCAGGACAGTGTTCATATATGGTATGGCTGCTTTTTATTACATTCTTTCATATTTACAATGTGAAAAAAACAAAAACACAAGAAAATTATGAGGGTTAACAAAGAATTTGCACAGATTTATAGTTGGGGACAAAGGTAGTACATATGACCTGTAATTGCTAAGAGAAACATCACACTCTTAATTCAGATGGAAAGAAAATGGACTTAAGGCAAGACATCCCTTTTCAAAGTCTACAATTCGTAAGAAATTAAAATGCATATGAAAGGAGGAATCTTAAATTAAAAATGTCAAAAGGGTGGGTTATACACTATAAAACAACTACCTAGCAAGATGAGTCTACAGATTTGGTTACCCCTCTACAGCTATAGTTCAAGTGTAGTAGTATTCCTTGCAAGATGGCAGCAGAATTCGATTGTGCAGTCTTCATGGTGCTGTAATTGGGGCATGAAAGATACAAGGTTTAGGGAGCCATGGAGTCTCACTCCACAGTTGTAGGAAGTAACTGAGCCTAGGAAATTCTGGCAGGAACAAAGTCCCTGCAAGGAGGTCCTGAGAGACTACTGCATGAAGATGTGCAAATGAAGCCATAGTTGCAATGGAGAGTTCAGGATATTGATGATGCCAAGGTCCTTGGCCATCCTCAGGAAAATTGCTGGCATGGAATAGAGCTGACCCAATAGAGAAGATATGTATGACAGAGCTGGAGAGTTGGGTCTACACAAGCCTTTTGAAGCCCACGTGATTCCATAGTGAGCCCCAGATGCAGGGCAAGGAACTGTGGGATTTGACATTTTATGTGCTGGATTTAAAGACTATTTTTGCCCAATTATTCTTTACAACACTTACCAATTTTCTATTGGATTAGAAATGTTTACTTGGTACCATTGTATGTTGGGAATATGTAACAACTTTTTAATTTGTAGAAGCATGTGTTTAAGAGAATGCCTTGAGTCTTGGATAAGACTTGAGTTTTAGGCCTTTAAACAGTGTTAGAATGAGGACTTCTGTAGTTTAAATAGATATACTTTTGCGTTATAAGGTAGTAATGAGATTATGGAGCAATGGAGTGGAAAGTTCAGGTTTAAGCATAATGGGTTTGGGGCAGGATATCCCCACCTTACTAGACCTTACCCTTTAGCTGTGATTGAAAATAAGCCTTTTTTCTCCTTAAGATGATTACATTGACATAAATTCCATATGCCAGATTGTTTTTTTCACAGAAAAAGTAAAGGAAGGAGCTATCTTCAGTGGAAGATTCTTTGTTATAAGGATAAATCAGAGAACAAAATTACCTGTCTTTATCACAGTATAGAAAAAGAAGTTTGATCTCATGATTGGGTATCTAACTTTTCTTCAATATTGCTAGTTCTCTTCTCTTGCCTTACTAAGAGTACCAATATTCTTGAAAGTCTTTCACAGTACCATGTGTTTTATACATGTATGTCTCCTCAGATTTACAATGATTTTTTTCTTTCTTCTTTCTTCTCTCCTTTCTTCCCTCTTTTTGCCAGATCTCATTGTATTGATATTTCTTAAGTTCTTGACTTCCTCTTCCTGTCAGTGACCATTGTCTGTTCAATCATACCTCTACAGAAATACAACTCATTTGATGCATTCATAAAACTGCAGAGCTACCAACTAAACTGCTATATTCCTATCAAAGCAGTAATTACCTGTGAGTATAATGAGGAGTTAAAAGGATTTTATTTAGGAATGAATTAATTGGTGATCTAAAACATCACTGGGTAAGTATATGTTTCATATTACAAAAATCACACATCATATGGTAGGGGGATGGTAACAGAGTGTTAGGGTAGCAGATCAACATCAACAAATAACATACAAAAATTCCATAATTAAACTTATTATGTTGTATGGTAACTTAAAAATGTATATCACACAGGGTTATGTTTGGTTTTGCTCCAGGAATGCAAAGATGGTTCAATATACATAATTCAATAAAAATGATATAGGTTAAACATAAAATCATAGACAAAAATAATGAGTATCTAAGTAGATAACAGATAAAAACTTTTTTTGCAAAATACATCATTCTTTCATGATAAAAAAAAAACCCAGAGAACCTAAGAATAGAATGTGTATCCAATATTATAATAAATTGAGGAAAACTGAAAGGACTTCTAAAACCAGAAATGAGAAAAAGATACAAATTTTTCAAACATTTATTCAACACTTGAATTTTTAGCTAAATCAATAATACATTAGAAAGAAATAAAAATACAAGCAGGAAAGGGAGAAGTTCAAATGGATATTATTTTCAGACAACACAGTTCTATGACTAAACAAGATTAAATACTGTATCAAGAAATTTCTGTGTTATAAATAGTTGAAAAAAGTAGCAGAATAAAAAATCAATATGAATATTTTTTAGCATTCATGTGTACTAATAACAGACTTTCTAATAATGAAAAATCAAATATAATTACATTCACAAAAGCATCAAAAATAAGCAGGAATAGATAAAATCACAGAGGTGAAAGTGTCTATCATGTAAAACTTTTAACACTGCAGAATAAATCTGAAAATATCTAATGTTCACAGACAGGTACATTTACAATAATGTGAAAATGGCTACATTATCAAAGAAAATCTTCAGTTTGATTCAATCCTCATGGACATTCCAATAATACTCTTCAAATAGTTGTACAAAAGAAATCTAAAGATGAATGTGAAATCACCAAAATTTCCCCCAAAGCCAAAGCAATACTGAGGTTAAAAAAAGTAATTCTTGATGAATTGGGGATATCTTATTCCACATTACACTGCAGTTTGGAACTAGTATAAAAGCCTAAATGAAATGAAGGAATAGAATTAGAATCAACGAACTATAATTAAATTCTTACAGCTACATCCATCCACACCCACACCTGAAAAGCCTAATGAAATACAAGTGGATAATTTGGAAATAAATCTGTACAGCTACGGCCATATTAGTTTCAACAGAGGTGCCTAAATCATAAGTTGGAAAAAGACACTCTCTTTAATAAATATATATTAATATATATTCAATATATATATATGTTTATTGAAAACTCTATATCTACATGTAGATGAAGCTATAGAAGACTGCAGCTAGATAACTATCTCTCACTCTGTCTGCACAAGAGTTAATTCAAAATCTATCAAAAATATTAATGAAAATTTGAAACTATAGAGAAAGTAAAAGACAAATAACTTTCTAAATAGGAATTTGGCTATTCAGGAAAAATACCTCGAACTGACCTCTAATTCATGCACTTGGAAAGCAGAGAAAGTGGATCTCTATGAGTTCAAGGCCAGCCTGGCCTACAGAGTGAGTTCCAGGATAGTCAGGACTGTTTCACAGAGAAAACCTGTCTTTAAAAAAAAAAGAACAAAAAAGCTAATAAATATATACTTTTTAAAGCTAAAGAGCTTTAGCCTAGAGAGAAATGCAAATCAAAAAGGGTTACAGCTCACACAATTCAAAATTTTATCATGAAAATAAACAATAAATAGTGGATAGAATAAAATGTTGAAGAGAGAAATGGAGGACCCCTTATATACATTCTCACTGGGTAGGATACAAGGGTGAGGGAGATGGGGAGGACACTTTATACACTCTCAGTGGGTAAGATGTAAGGGAGAAGGAGATGGGGAGTACCTACATACACTCCCAGTGAGTAGGGTGCAAGGCTGAGGGGAGACAGGGAGGAACCCATATATACTTAGTGTCAGTGCTAGTGGAAACCAGTATGGCAGTTCCCAAGCAACTGAAAATAAAAATTCTATACATTCTAATATCACTAGTAACTTCTAGAGTGTGTAGCCAAAGGAAGACATTGTTCCATAACACTCCTCTCCAGTTTCTGAGTGTGACATTTTTTTCCTGCCATCTTTTCTTTGGTGTTCAAAGCCTTGAGAGTGGGTAATGATATAGATTTCTTATTATGGCCAAAAGCTGCATAAGCACTCATTCTCTGCACTTCAACCAGTTCTGAGTCCCTCTTTAACCACTGACCACTGAAAACAAGGTTTTCTGGTGGGGAATGAGAGTTGTACTAATGTGTGGATATAAAATAAATCTTTGAAATACAGTTTGATATTTAGTAAAACAACAGTAGATACTCCATTAGGGCTGATGATTTTCCCATCTATGAGTCCTTGGCAGGTTTACAATGCCAGGCAGAAGTCAAAATATATATCCGAATGAAATCAACATCATTATACTATTCGTAAGAGAGGGGCTCATGAGGTCCTGCCCCCAATACAGGCTTTATGGTCAGTTAAAGGATACTGAACAAGAGGCTGCCATTTTTTTTAGTAGAAACTACACTGATGAGTTGTCCATATTTCAATAAACCTAACTTATGATAAACCTTACCTATGATAGTGTAAGCAATCTTAATCAAACTAGTTGAGCCCAGAAAAATGTATCCAATTAAGAGAGCAATGAGGGGGTCTGGAAAAGTAGGGAACGAAAATGCTGGAGGGTGGAATGGCCAAAACTCAGTTTATGCATGTATGCAATTGTTAAAGAATATAAAAATACAATTATCATTGTGTTAAAATATTCAAAGAAGACAGGAATAACTCCTAAATGAATTATTAAGTTGCACAAAAATCAGCTGAATAAAATAAGAAAGACAAGTCAGGATTTGAATATGGAATTCAATTAAGAGAAATACTACCCAGGCAGTGGCAGTGCATGCCTTTAGTCCCAGCATTTGGGAGCAGAGGCAGGCAGAACTCTGAGTTTGAAGTCAACTGACTACAGAGGGTGTTCCAGGATAATCTGTCACAAAAAGGAGAGGGGGAGGGAGAGAAAGAGAGAGAAATGGAGACAGATGGAGGGAGAGAGCCTTTTGGGACCCATCCCTTAAGAGTTATTTTCCAGCCTAAACACTCTTATGTCAGGTTTTCCTGACGTCACCCCACTAGCATCAATATCCTGTTGTGAACCCTTCACCTGGAGTTTTTGTAAGTTTGTATATAAGGTTGCTCCACAATAAAGGTGGGAGACATTCTCTCAGAAAATCAACCGGGTGTCTTGTTCATCCAAATCTCTAGGCTTTCATCTGATACTCAGACTTACTTGTGGTGCAGGAAGCCACAGGAACCCAAACTGAAATGGAGCTGGAAATAAGAATTTTAATAAAACAAATAATAAGCCAAGAGGTAGCCTCACCAATAGAATGTGTGAAGTGAAGACCAGAATGAATATCAGGGCATGAAAACAGGTAGATGAAATTGATCATTCAGTCAAAAAAATGATAAATTACAAAGAAAAAATGCATGAATTGAAAATACATTATTTTTAGGAGTCCATAAAAAGCTATGAATTCCATAGCAAAGATATAGAAAATATTTTCATAAAAATTACAGAACATTTCCCAACTCAAGGAGATGAGATGTCCATTCAGGACAGATAAAAACCAGACAGGATCAGAAAAGAGACACCCCATATTTTATTATAGCTATAATGCTAAATATAGTAAGTTTATTGAAAGCTACAAGAGAGAAGAACCAAGTCATATATTGACAGGCCCACAAAAATAACAGCTGATGTTTCAATGGAAATTTAAACAGTGGTTCTCACCTATGGATTGTGACACCTTTGGTGGTCGCATATCAGATATCCTTCATAACAGATATTTACATTACAATTCATAACAGTTTCAAAATTCCAGTTATATAGTAGCCATGAAATAGTTTTATAGTTGGGGGTTACTACAACATGAGGAACTATATTAACGGGTAGTAGCATTAGGAAGGTTGGGAACCATTGGCTTAGGGTGATATATTTCACATCCTGACAAACAACGTATTGACAACCCTGGCAGGGAATTATCCCCATAAAATTGTTAAAACTGAAAGAGAAACGAAATATTTCTATGATAAGGGGAGGTAAAAGGAATTAATGACCACCAAGCCAGACCTTCAGAGGAGAGTAGAAGTAATTATTCAGACTTAAAATAGTATAAACATACCCAAAATGTTAAAAAGAAAAGATAAACAAGTCTAAGACAGTTGACATGCAGGGGGACTAAGATACCACTAAAGTCTAAAAAATCAACCAAAGTGTATGAATTAATACACACCTAAAGGTGTATGTCATTAATTAATCAATTATATTATTAATTAATTAATAAAAACTCTGGATATTTATGTCCTTAGTTATCCAATCAAAAGTCAAACTATCAGATTGAAGTATAAAATAGTATCTATGGTATGCATATGTGTGTGTATGTGTATCTGTGTGAGTATATGAAAGACAGACAGAGACAGAAAGACTTTAGCCTTCGTGTTCATTTCTATGGATATGGGCATGTACATGCCACAATGTGCCTGTGGAAGTCAGAGAACAGCCTTCCTACCTTTCCCTACCTTTTCCATCTTGTTTAAGACAGGATGTCTTTGCTTCTGTTTAAGCCAGGCTTGTGTGCTCACAAGCTACCTGAAGGTATATTGATCCCCCTTTGATTTCACACAAGTACACTGGGGTTGCAGACACTCAAATGTGGATGGTTTTCTTGGATTCTGTAAGTTGCCAGGTATATATAAAAGGCGCTTTTACTATAGGTGTAGTCTCTGATCATGAGAGTGGGGTGTGTTATTCTTTACCAATCTGGAGATGGTGGAGGTTGGAGTGCCACAGATCAATGTCTGTGGCCTCTGACCTGAAGAGCAAGTAGATACATCAGCTGGATATGTAGAATCTGGATGTTGATGAGATAGAGGGTAATTTGAGGCTGTCACTTTGATTTCTGAATTTGAGTCACTTGTGTTGTCCTGATGCTCAACAATTATGAACCAGTAGCGCACCTACTTCCAACACCCCAGCACTAAGATTATCAAGTATGTGTCACCATACTTGGCTATTATACACACTGGGGCTAAGAATCAAACTCAGGTCCTTATGCTTGCATGAAAAACATTTGCCCATCTGAACCATGTCTCTAGTCCAGTAAACTATAGTTACCAAGACAACCATCCCGATAATGAGATTGATGACTACCTTAAATGCCATCCTAGAGCCTTCATCCAGTAGCTGATGGAAGTAGAAGTAGAAGTAGTAGTCTCCTATTTTTTCTTTTTTTAAATTTAAATTACAAACAAGCTTGTTTTATATGTCAATCCCTGTTCTCTCTCCCTCCACCCATCCACTGCTCCCCACCAGCCCTGTATCCAATCTCCTTTCTGCTCCCTAGGGTGGGTGAGGCCTTCCATGGGGATCTTCAAAAACTGTCATTTGGAGCCTGACCTAGGCCCTCCCTTCATGTGTCTAGGCCAAGAGGGATCTCTCTATGTGGAATGGGCTCCCAAAGTTCATTCCTATACTAGGGATAAATACTGATCCACTACCAAAGGCCCCATAAATTGCCCAGACATCTGAACTAACAGCCACGTTCAGGACTTCTGGAAGAGTCCTATGCTGGTTTCCCAGCTATCAGTCTAGGGTTCATGAGCTCCCCTTTGTTCAAGACAGCAGTTTCTGTGGGATTCACAAGCCTGCTCTTGACCCCATTTCTCATCACTCCTCCCTCTCTGCAACTGGATTCCAGGAGGTCAGCTCATTTAGCTGTGAGTGTCTACTTCTACTTCCATCAACTACTGGATGAAGGCTCTAGGATGGCATTTAAGGTAGTCATCAATCTCATTATCGGGAAGGACATTTAAAGTAGCCTTTCCACTATTGCTTAGATTTTAGTTGATGTCATCCTTGTAGATCTCTGGACATTTCCCAGATTTCTAGTGCCAGATTTCTCTTTAAACCTCTAATGGCTCCCTCTAGTATGCTATCTCTTTTCTTGCTCTCCTCTATTCTTCCCCTGACTCAATCTTCCTGCTCCCTAATGTCCTCCTCTCCCCTCCTCTTATCCACTTCACTTCCTCCTAACTCCCTCTCCCCTACAACATGCTCCCAACTAGCTCAAGAGATCTTATCCCTTTCCCCTTCTCCAGGGGACCAACTATGTCCTTCTTAGGGTCCTCCTTGTTTCCTAGCTTCTCTGGCTGTGTGGCTTGTAGGGTGGTAATCCTTTGCTCTAAAATCCATACATGAGTGCATTCATACCATGTTTTTCCCTTGGTAAGAGTTCCATCCATGTGCCTGTGGATTTCAATATTCCATTGTTGTTTTTCCACTGAGTAGTAAACCATTGTATAAGTGTACCACATTTTCTTTAACCATTCTTCAGTTAAGGGACATTGAAGTTACTTCAGTGTTCTGGCTATTACATTAATTCTGCTATGAACATAGTTGAATGGATTTCCTTGTTGTATGAATGTGCAAATTTGGCTACATATACCTAAGAGGGGGATTTCTGGATCTCGTGGTAGACTGATTGCCATTTTCCCTGAGGAAACACCATACTGATTTCCAAAGTGGCTGTACAAGTTTGCTTTCCCACCAGCAATAGAGGAGTGATCCCCTTTCACCACATCCTCTCCAACACAAACCATCATTGGTGTTGTTGATTTTAGCCATTCTGACAGTAGCAAGATGGTTTCTCAGAGTTGTTTTGATTTGCATTTCCCTGATGGTTAAGGTGTTGAGCACATTCTTAAATGTCTTTCAGCCATTTTAGATTCCTCTGTTGAGAATTGTCTATTTAGTTCTGTGCCCCATTTTTTTAATTGGATTGTTTGTTGTTTTTGAGAATAGCTTCTTGAGTTCTTTGTATATTTTGGAGATTAGTCCTCTGTCAGATGTGGGGTTGGTAAATATCTTTTCCCAGTCTGTGGGCTGTCGTTTTTGTCTTGCTGACTATGTACTTTGCTTCACAGAAGCTTCTCAGTTTTAGGAGGTCCCATTTATTAATTGTCAGTCTCGGTGTCTGTGCTACTGGCATTATGTTCAGGAAGTGGTCTCCTGTGCCAATTCATTCAAAAGTACCTTCCACTTTATCTTATAAGAGGTTCAGGGTGGCTGGATTTATGTTGAGGTCTTTGATCCTCTTGGACTTTAGTTTTGTGCATATTGATAGGAATGGATCTATCTGCAGTCTTCTACATGTCCCCATCCAGTTATGCCAGCATCATTTGTTGAAGATGCTTTCTTTTTTTCCATTGTATAGGTTTAGCTTCTTTGTCAAAAATCAGGTGTTCAAAGGTGTGTGGGTTAATATCAGGGTTTCCAATTTGGTAACATTGGTCCACCTGTCAATTTTTGTGCCAACACCAAGCTGTTTTCAGGACTATAGCTCTATAATAGAGCTTGAAGTCAGGAATGGTGATTCCTCCAGAGGTTCCTTTATTGTACAGGGTTGTTTTGGCTATCCTAGGTCTTTTGCTTTTCCATATAAAGTTGAGTATTGTTCTTTCAAGGTCTATAAGAATTGTGCTGGGATTTTGATGGGGATTTCGATGAATCTGTAGATTGCTTTCGACAAGATTGCCATTTTTACTATGTTGATCCTATCTATCCAAGAGCACAGGATATCTTTCCATTTTCTGGTATCTTCTTTAATTTCTTTCTTTAATGACTCAAAGTTCTCATCATACAGGTCATTCACCTATTTGGTTAGAGTGACCCCAAGATATTTTATGTTGTTACTGGCTATTCTAAATGATGATGTTCCTTTTATTTCTTTCTCAACCCATTTATTGTCTGTATATAGTAGCGCTACTGAGTTTTTTTGGTTAATCTGGTATCCTGCCACCTTGCTGAAGGTGTTTATTAGTGCCTCAGGAGTTCTCTGATACAGTTTTTTCAAGTCACTTATGTAAACTATTATATCATCTGCAAATAGTAACAGTTTGATTTCTTCCTTTCCAATTTGTATCCCCTTGATCTCCTTTTGTTGTTTTATTGCTCTAGGTAGAACTTCAAGCACAATATGGAGAAAGTAGACAGCCTTGTCTTGTTCCCTATTTTAGAGGAATCCTGTTGAATTTCTTTCCATTTAGTTTGATGTTGGCTATTGGTTTGCTGTATGTGGCTTTTATTATGTTTAGGTATGTTCCTATTATCCTTGTTCTCTCTAGGACCTTTATCATGAAGGGATGTTGGCTTATGTCAAAGGCTTCTTCAGCATTCAGTTAGATGATCATGTGCCTTTTCTTTTTTAGTTTGTATATATGGTGGATTACATTGATGGATTTTTGTATGTTGAACCATCCTTGTACCCCTGGGATGAAGCCTCCTTGATCACGGGGGATGATTTTTCTGATGTGTTCTTGAATTCGATTTGCCAGTATTTTATTGAGTATTTTTCTATCAGTGTTCATGAGGGCTATTGGTCTGCACTCCTCTGTCTTAGTTTTGGTTTTGTGTTATTTGGGTACCAAGATAATTGTAGCCTTGTAATAAAAAACTTTGGCAATAATCCTTCTGCTTCTATTGTGTAACACTTTGAGTAGAATTGCTATTTGCTGTTTTTTTTTTTTTAATTTCTGATAGAATTCTGCACTGAAACCATCTGACCCTGGGCTTTTGTTGTTTGGGAGACTTTTGATGACTGCTTCAATTTCATCAGGGTTTAAAGGTCTATTTAAATTGCTTATTTGTTCTTGATTTAATTTTGGTAAGTGATGTCTTTCCAGAAAATTTTCCATTTCCTTTAAATTTTTGAATTTTGTGGAGTACAGGTTTTCAAAGTGTGACCTGATAAATCTATGTATTTCCTTGGTGTCTCTTGTTATATCCTTCTTCTCATTTCTGATTTTTAAAATTTGCATATTCTCTCTCTGCCTTTTGGTTAGTTTGGATAAAGGGTTTTCTATCTTGTTGATTTTCTCAAAAAAGCAACTCTTTGTTACATTAATTCTTTGTATTATTTTCCTAGTTTCTACTTTATTGATTTCAACCCTCAATTTGATTATTTCCTGGTGTCTACTCCTCCATGGTGAGTTTGTTTCTTTTTGTTCTAGAGCTTTCAGTTGTGCTGTTATTTCTCTAGTGTGACTCTTCTCCAGTCTCTTCATGTGGGCACTTAGTGCTATGGACTATCCTCTTAGCACTGCTTTCAAAATGTCCCATAAGTTTGGGTATGTTGTGTCTTTATTCTCATTGTACTCTAGAAAGTCCTTAATTTCTTTTTTATTTCTTCTGTGACCCAGGAATTGTGAAATTGTACATTTTTAAATTTCCATGTGTTTGTAGGGTTTCTGCAACTTGTGTTGCTATTGAATTCTAGCTTTATAGTATGGTGGTATGATAAGATGCAGGGGATTATTCCAACATTTGTACCTATTGAGGTTTGCTGTATTGTCCAGTATGTAGTCAATTTTAGAGAAGTTTCCATGTGATGCTGAGAAGAAGGTATATTCTTTTGTGTTAGGATGGAATGTTCTATAGATGTCTGTTAAACCCAATTGTGTCATAACTTTTGTTAGTTCCTTTGTTTCTTTGTTAAGTTTCTCTCTAGTGATCCTGTCTACTGGTGAGCATCTGGTGTTGAGGTCTCTCACTGTAAGTGTATGAGGTTGTATGTGTGACTTGAGTTTTAGTAATGTTTCTTTTATGAATGTGGTTGCCTTTGTAGTTGGGGCATAGATGTTCAGAATTCACACTTTATCTTGATGGATTTCACCTGTGATGAATACAAAATGTCCTTTTTCATCTCTTTTGATTGATTTGAGTTTAATGTCTAATTTGTTAGATATTAAGATTGTTACACCAGCTTGTTTCTTGGATCCACTTGATTGGAAAATCTTTCCCCAATCCTCAACTCTGAGGTACCATCTGTCTTTGAAGTTGAGGTGTGTTTCTTGTATGTAGCACAAGGATGTATTATGTCTTTGTATCCTTTCTGTTAGCTTGTGCCTTTTTATAGGGGAGTTAAGACCATTAATTATAGCAATAAGTCTTACTGATAGCCACCTGAGTTCTGCTGGCATGTTAGGGCCCCAAATAACAGACAGAGACTTATATTAGGTTCAGTGCTGCTGGCCAATGACTAAGATTTGTTTATTTGCTAGCTCTGTCTTAAGTAACACCCATAACTATTAACCTATATATTTTATAAACTTTTGTTATTGAGGACTCCGGCCTTGTGTCCTGTCTTTCCGGCAGTCACATGGCGACTCCTGTCTCTACTACATTTCCCAGAATCTTCCTTGACTCCTAGTCCTGCCTAACATGCTCCCCTATTGGCCAACAGTACTTTATTCAACCAAAATGATAAACATACACAGAAGGACCTCCCCCATCAATTAATGTTAAGGGATATTAATGAACATTGATTGTTAATCCTTGTTTGTTTTGGATTTGTTGGTGGTGGTATTGTGTGTGGATTCCCTCCTTTTTTTCTTTTGTCTGTTAGTAAGTAGGATTATATATTGCTTATGTTTTTGTGGGTGTCATTAACTTCCTTAGGTTGGAGTTTTCCTTCAAAAAATTTCTGTAGGTCTGAATTAGTGGTTATGTATTTTTTAAATCTGATTTTGTCATGGAATATCTTGTTTTCACCACCTATAGTGATTGAAAACTTTGCTGGGTATAGTAGACTGGGTTAGCGTCCGTGGTCTCAGTGTTGGTAGAATATCTTTCCAGGACCTTCTGGCTTTCAGAGTTTCCATGGAGAAGTCAGTAGTAATTCTGATAGGTTTGCCTTTATATGTTACTTGATCTTTTTCCTTTGCTGTTCTTAATATTCTTTCTTCATTCTTTGTGTTTGGTGGTTTGATTATTGCATGGCAAAGGGACCTTTTTGTGGTTCACTCTATTTAGTGTTCAGTAAGATACTTGTAGTTTCATTGGCATGTCTTACTTTAGGTTGGGAAAGTTTACTTCTGTGAGATATATATATATATTATTAATTCAAGTTAGGGAACAAGCTTGTTTCACATGTAAGTCCCTTCTCCCTCTCCCTCCCCTCACCCCCATCCCTCCTCCCCCACCTCCAACCTTCCCCCTATCCCATCCACCCACCACTCCCCAGGCAGGGTAGGGCCATCAACAGGTGCTCTGCAAAGTCCACCAAATCTTCCTGTGCCGGGCCTAGGCCCTTCCCCATGTATCCAGGGCCAGAGTGTTTCCCTTCAAATGGGATGGGCTCTCAAAGTCCCTTCTTACACCAGGGAAATATGCTAATCCACTTCCAGAGGCTCCCTGGAATGCAGGGGCCTCCTTATTGGCATCCATATTCAGGGGGCTGGATCAGTCTTGTACTAGCCTCCCAGATAATGTCTGGGGTCAATATCCTTGTTCAGGCCAACTGTTTCTGTGGGTTTCTCCAACCTGGTGCATACCTCTTGGATCTTCATTCCTCCCTCTCTTCAACTCGGATCCAGATTTCAGCTCAGTGTATTTCTGTGGATGTCTGTTTCTGTTTCCATCAGCCACTGGATGAGGGCTCTAGGATGGCATAAAGAGTAGTCATCAATCTCATTTTAGGGAAAGGGCTTTTAGGTTATCCTCACTTCCATTGCCTGGATTGTCAAATCGTGTCATCCTTGTAGGTGTCTGGAGATCTCCCTAGTTCCAGATCTCTTCTCGGACATATACTGGCTCCCTCTAGTATGGTATCTCTTATCCTGCTCTCTTTCCTCTATTCTTCACCCTACTCAATATCTCTGCTCCTCCATTTCCTCTCCTCTACTCCTCTTCTTGTGCTCTTATTGTGGCAGCACCCTCTCCCCTACCCTCATGCTCCCAATTAGCTCAGGATTCATACCACTTCCAATTCCTGGGGTCTATTTATCCCTTAGAGTCTTTCATGATTCCTAGTTTCTTTGGTGAAGAGGATTATAGGCTGGTAAACCTTTGCTCTATGTCTAAAATTCATATATGAGTGAGTACATACATGTTTGTCTTTTTGTGACTGGGTTACCTCACTCAGGATGGTTTCTTCTAGTTCCATCCATTTGCCTGAGAATTTCAAGATTCCATTGCTTTTTTCTGCTGAGTAGTACTCCATTGTATAAATGTACCACATTTTCTCTATCCATTCTTCAGTTGAGGGGCATCTAGGTTGCTTCCAGGTTCTGGCTATTACAAACAATGCTGCTATGAATATGGTTGAACATATGTCCTTGTTGTATGAACATGCACTATTTGGGTATATACCCAAGAGAGGAATGGCTGGATCTTGAGGTAGATTGATTCCTATTTTTCTGAGCAACCACCATAATGATTTCCAGAATGCTCTTACAAGTTCACATTCCCACCAGCAATGGAGGAGTGTTTCTTCTTCTCCCCATCCTCTCCAGCATAGGCTGTCATTGGTATTTTTGATTTTAGCCATTCTGACAGATGTGAGGTGGTATCTCAGAGTTGTTTTGAGTTTCATTTCTCTGATGGCCAAGGATTTTGAACACTTTCTTAAGTGTCTTTCAGCCATTTCAGATTCCTCTGTTGAAAATTTTCTGTTTAGTTCTGCACCCCACTTTTTAATTTCATTGTTTGGTGTTTTGGTGGCTAGCTTCTTGAGCTCCTTGTATATTTTGGAAATCAGTCCTCTGTCAGATGTGGGGTTGGTGAAGATCTTTTCCCATTCTGTGGATGGTTGGTTTGTCTTACTGACTGTGTCCTTTGCCTTACAGAAGCTTCTCAGTTTCAGGAGGTCCCATTTATTAATTGCAGACCTCATTGTCTGTGTTCCTGGCGTGATGTTCAGGAAACGTACCCTGTGCCAATTTGTTCAAGGGTAATTCCCACTTTCTCTTCTAGAAGATTCAGTGTGGCTGGATTTATGGAGAAGTCTTTGATCCATTTGCACTTAAGTTTTGTGCATGGTGACAGGTATGGATCAATCTGCAATCTTCTGCATGTCGGAATCCAGTTGTGCCAGCACCATTTGTTGAAGATGCTATCTTTTTTCCATTGTATGGATTTAGCACCTTTGTCAAAAATAAGGTGTTCATAGGTGCGTGGGTTAATATCTGGGCTTTCAATTCGATTCCATTGGTCTTGTGCCAATACCAAGCTGTTTTCAGAACTATGGCTCTATAGTAGAGCTTGAAGTCAGGGATGGTGATACCTCCAGAAGATCTTTTATTGTAAAGAGTTGTTTTGGCTGTCCTGGGTTTGAATTTCTGGTAGAATTCTGCAATGAAGCCATCTGGCCCTGGGCTTTTTTTGGTTGGGAGGCTTTTGATGACTGCTTCTATTTCATTAGGGGTTATGGGTTGATTTAAACTGTTTATCTGATCTTGGTTTAATTTTGGTAAGTGATATTTATCCAGAAAACTGTCCATTTCCATTAGATTTTCGAATTTTGTGGAGTACAGGTTTTCAAAGTATGACCTGAAGATTCTCTGGATTTCCTCAGTGTCCGTTGTTATATCCTCCGTTTTGTTTCTGATTTTGTTAAATAGCATGCTCTCTCTCTGCCTTTTGGTTAGTTTGGCTAGAGGTTTGTCTATCTTGTTGATCTTCTCAAAGAACGAACTCTTTGTTTCATTGATTCTATGTAATGTTTTCCTAGTTTCTACTTTATTGATTTCTGCTCTCAGGTTGATTATTTCCTGGTGTCTACTCCTCCTTGGTGAGTTTGCTTCTTGTTGCTCTAATGCTTTCAGTTGTTCTGTCAATTCTCTAGTGTGACTTTTCTCCAGTTTCTTCATGTGGGCACTTAGTGCTATGAACTACCCTCTTAGCACTGCTTTCAGAGTGTCCCGTAAGTTTGGATATGTTGTGTCTGCATTCCCATTAGATTCTAGGAAGTCTTTAATTTGTTTTTTTATTTCTTCCTCAACCCAGGAATGGTGCAATTGGGTGTTATTCATTTTCCAAGAGTATGCAGGTTTTCTGCCATTCATATTGTTGCTGAATTCTAGCTTTAATGCATGGTGATCTGATAAGATACAGGGTGTTATTTCAATTCTTTTGTAACTATGGAGGTTTGCTTTGTTGCCTACTATGTGGTCAATTTTAGAGAAGGTGCCATGTGGCACTGAGAAGAAGGTATATTCTTTTGAGTTTGGATGAAATGCTCTATAGATATCGGTTCACCCCAGTTGGGTCATAACTTCTTTCAGATCATTTGTTTCTTTGTTAAGTTTCTGTCTGGTGGTCCTGTCTAGTGTCGTAAGGGGGGTGTTGAAGTCTCCTACTATAAGTGTGTGTAGTTTTATGTGTGGTTTGAGCTTTAGTAATGTTTCTTTCACAAATGTGGGTACCTTTGTATTTGGGGCATAGATGTTCAGGATTTAGACTTCATCTTGATAGACTTTTCCTGTGATGAGTATGAAATGCCCTTCTTCATCTCTTTTGATTGATTTTAGTTTAAAGTACAATTTGTTAGATGTTAGGATTGCTACACCAGCTTGTTTCTTGAGGCCATTTGATTGGAAAATCTTTTCCCATCCTTTTACTCTGAGGTATCGCCTGTCTTTGAAGTTGAGGTGTGTTTCTTATAAACAGCAGAAGGAGGGATTCTGTCTTCATATCCATTCTGTTAGCCTATATCTTTTTATGGGTAAGTTAAGACCATTGACATTTAGGGATATTAATGTCCATTGTTCGTTGGTTCTTGTTTGTTTTGGATTTATTGTTGGTGGTGTCATTGTGTGTGGATTTCGCCCTCCTACTTCTTTTTGTGTTTGGTAAAATTAGATTATCTATTGCCTGTGTTTTTGTGAGTGTAGTTATGTTCGTTGGGTTGGAGTTTTCCTTCCAGATCCTTCTGTAGTGCTGGATTTGTGGATAAGTATTGTTTAACTCTGTTTTTGTCATGGAATATCTTGTTTTCTCCATCTATAGTGATTGAAAATTTTGCTGGGTACAGTAGTCTGGGTTGATATCCATGCTCCCTTAGTGCATGTATGGTATCTATCTAAGACCTTCTGGCTTTCAGAGTTTCCATTGAGAAATTGGGTGTGATTCTAATTGGTTTGCCTTTACATGTTACTTGGCCTTTTTCCTTTGCTGCTCTTAATATTTTCTCTTTATTCTGTAGAGTTGGTGTTTTGATTATTATGTGTGTGGGGGGGACTTCTTTTTGTAGTCCAGTCTGTTTGGTGTCCTGTAAGCTTCTTGTACTTTCATAGGCATATCCTTCTGTAGGTTGGGGAAGTTTTCTTCTATGATTTTGTTGAATATGTTTTCTGTACCTTTGAGCAGTGTTTCTTCACCTTCTTCTATACCTATTATTCTTAGGTTTGGTCTTTTCACGGTGTCCCATATTTCCTGGATATTTTGTGTTAGGGATTTGTTGGACTTGAGGTTTTCTTTGGTTGATGAATGTATATCCTCTAGCGAGTCCCTTCTGTGATTTTGTTGAATAGTTTTTCTGTACTTTTTAGGTGAGTTTCTTCATTTTCTTCTATACCTACTATTCTTAGGTTTGGTCTTTTCAAGGTTTCCCATATTTCCTGGATATTTTGTTTTAGGGATTTGTTGGAGTTAAGATATTCTTTGGTTGAAGAATCTATTTCTCATAGTGTATCTTCAACACCTGAGATTCTCTCTTCCATCTCCTGTATTCTGTTGGGTATGCTGGCATCTGTAGTTCCCGTCTGTTTACCCAGCTTTTCTAATTCCAGCATTCCCTTAGACTGTTTGTTGTTGTTGTTGTTGTTGTTGTTAATGTTTTTATTTCAACTTTCAAGCCTTGTGCTGTTTGAATTACTTCTTGCAATTTTTGGTTTTCTTTTCCTCCATTTCAAGAAATTTTTGTTTGTTTTTGTTTCTATTTGTTTAAGGGATTTTTCTCATTTCTTATTTGAGGGTATCGATCATCTTCATAAAGTGGTTTTTAGGACCATTATCTTCTCCTTCATCTTTATTAGGATGTTCAGTTCTTGCTTGTATGGAGTTCCTACACTCTGGTGGTGTCATAATAATCTTTCTTTTTTGTTGTTTTTAGTTTTTTATTTTTTTCTGAGACAGGGTTTCTCTGTGTAGCTTTGGAGCCTATCCTGGCACTTGCACTGGAGACCAGGCTGGCCTCGAACTCACAGAGATCTGCCTGCCTCTTCCTCCCAAGGGCTGGGTTTAAAGGCATGCACCACCAACGCCTGGCTCTTTCTGTTGTTGACTGTATTCTTATACTGTCAACTTCCCATGCCTTCTTCCAATGTGTACCTTTTCCTGGTGGGTAAGGGACCAAGGTTCTCTTCTGGTGAGTGCAAGCTGGTCCAATAATTTGATGGCTCTCCTCTTCCCATGGGTTAACGCAGGACAAGTAATACAATGTTGGCAGACTCTTGTCTGCCAGGACAGGTTCCCCAGCGTGCGGTACCCAGGTCTCAGGAGGCTCCCAGCCAGCCTTCCGAAGGTGGGCTGGAAACAGGTCCAAGTTCTCATCCTCATGTGGGTGGTCATGGGACTCAGACTCCTCTCAAATTGTTCTGTATATAATCAATACTTTATCTTGATTGGGCTGGTGAATATGTTGCTAGGAAGATCTAAAATCCCTTATACCTCCAATTATTATGCATGCAACTCCTTCAGTTCTTAAACCTTGTTCCGACATTTTAAGCCTGGTAAACTCTATTCATCATTTTGGTTAGAGCTCAGAGCCTGCCCTATTTCTGAAGACTACCCAGAAGCCCTTGATCTGATGGTGGGCCTCCATCTCCACACTATTGTGGCACTGATTTCAAACAATTAGCATTTGTGATCTGCATCCTAATTCACTGCTAACCTGTGTTTCTATCCCTTTACCTGGAGACCAGAGTTCATGTATGGCTTACTTTGGCTTTGTCACTGAAAAGTGTAATGCTAGTCTTGTGGTGGTTGCACAGCAAACATTTGTGGAATTGATTCACATGTGAGTACTCAAAGACAAAGTGCTCAGGCTAAACTGTCCTGCTTGTCCAATGATCCCCCAAATAAATGTTATAATCATTTTCAGTATTCATTACTATTATAACAAACATTATTTTAGGTTCTCTTTTTGAAAGATCAAAGTCATAGATTCACAAATCTGCCCTAGATGTTTGATAAAAGGGACTTTGATGATTTAGTGATATTGTCTTCTGCAAACCAAATGTGCATAGTAAAATGTATAAATGTGCAAAAATGTGAATGCAGTATACTTCCAAACAATCCCATGATATAAAGAATCAGGAGGCTGGAGGATTCCGGTCTGAAACTGCATTTACACATAAGCTTCTAAGTTGTTACTTTAACAACAGTGACAGGGAAAAATTATTTTTATAAAATGAAAAGTGCTTCTCTGCTGTCCTTCTAATGGATGTACTTTAAAGAAAGCCAAGGGGAATTTTAAACTCCATATACATTTTGTGAACATTCAAATGAATATCTATGACTAATCGCAAGTGTGTTTGATTTAAAAAAATTAGAACAATTTTGATATTCCAAGTTGAATTATTAAGTAAAAATATTCAGTTATCAGATAGTTAATTAAGTGGAACTGACTGTATTCATTAAAATATTTGTTCCAAACAAATGTATTTAACATTCAGATATTATGCAGAATAGGTGACAATTGCATATCTCCATGGAGATCAATAATGGGATTCAGATCATTGTGTAAAGAGTCTGCAAGTTTAATGCAGAGAGAATGTCATTATTATTTCTCTCTTAATGATGGTCATTATGCGCAAACACTGATTGAATTCCATTTGTTACCTGCGTTTGAGCTGAGAGGAATAATTACAATTTAAGTGTCTCCATTAAAATTCATAAAAGAATATGAATGCAAAAATTATACTTGAAACTGACAAAATATACTTTGAGGATATAAATTGTGTTTTCTGATAGGCCTCTTAAAAGTATTAAAAATAGCTTCATTTTAATAAGATGGCCTATAGAGATCATATGTTGTGCTCACCTTTATGTTAATTTTAATGCTACAATACATGGCCAATAATAAAAAGTAAAGAAATTAAGTTTCAAAAAGTAAAATCAATTCTATATTGTTACAGCTATTACTAGTACCTTTGGCTCATAATTATTTTTGAATTGTTTTAAATTTCTGTGTCATTAACTTTATATTTATATTATTCCTCATATTGATGGTATCTTCTAGTCACTTATCACTGTGGATAGCAAATAGAACTAAGGTTTAGACAATACTTAACTATGATTTGTTCTATTTCATTCTGATTGAGTTTGTTTTTCCCTGTTGTATTTGTATTCTGTATGTTGTATACATTGTGATTGGTGATTAACATTATTATCACTTCTTGAGCACACAGACCATAGTTTTCAGATCACAAACCTGCCTTTTGTCCAGAATGAAGTCAGCAATCTTAGGGTGGCATTTCAGTGTCATTGATCATAATTGTCTTGCTTCCATAAGTCACATAAGTTCTGCAAGTTGGAGGAGAGAAGGTTGACTATTGGATGCTGCAGAAGTCACTGAGGCATTGATGCTGTTTAAGTGTGTAGAGATGGAGGGGCACGATGCTTTCTGAAACGAGCTGGCTGTCTTCTCAAACTCTTGAGCAGGTATCAAAGTTAAAGAGTTGTGAATTTTAAAGTGCTTACATTATAAAATACTATGTGGATCTAAGACCTTTATCTGGAACATGAATATCTTGATTTTTTGAGGTTACATATTCATTATTTTATATGTCAGAAATCCCAAGTCAAGGTATCTCTAACATGAAATGTTTTGAAACTTTTACAGTCTTAAACTGATTAGTGGAACTCATTTCTTTCACTTTTGTCTATTAATATTTTTTTTAAAAAAATAGTATTACTTGGCATTGTTATTTGCTGATAGGGTTAAGATGTTTTTAAATGTAGTGAAAGTACCTCCAATCATGAGATATAAAATGCATTCTTATAAATACATGAATATTTTAGGCTGCCTAATCATGAATATTCATAATTTTGCACTCTGAGGTAAAATACAGAGACATAGTTATAGTGAACAGTATCTGTCCACTGGACACAGCACTAGGCAATTGCCAATGAGAGTTTGATTTTCTGAAAAAGGACAGCGAAGAGTGTAACACTGGCGAGTGGAACTGAGGAGAATCCCTGCCAGAAACCTGCCTTTCCCAAGACACCTAAAATATCCCTTTTGTTTAAGAAAGAAAAGGGAAGAGAAGGAAGAAGCTAATAGAAGTGGGAAAAGGGATAGGAGTCAAGAAA